>NC_050521.1:2935736-2989337 GCF_002922805.2 Oryzias melastigma | reverse complement strand
ATTTAGATAAGTAAAACAGAAAAATGTTTGGAACAAATAATAAAGTATCATTCTACTCAAACAAAGAGAAAAGAGTTCAAGCCAACATTTTGTCCAATTCTAAAAGAAAAAAAAAATTACATACAATTTAATGAGATACTTTAAATCATCTTTTAATTCTTTTATAGAGAAGTGTTTTAAACTTGATACAAAACAGAGTTGATTATTAAAAATGTCAATGTTCTGATGACATTTTAGTGTTCCAAATAGACCTTTTTTTTAATTCTGAGTAGAATCTTATACATCCAGGTTGATTCCATTGAAGAAGAAGATAAAAACTAAAAAAAGGTCAACTGGACTTGGTATTTCTTTAGTTATTCATTCATTCATTCATCTAGGCCACTTTTGCCCTTTCAGGGTTGCTGGAGCCTAACCCGGCTGCTGATGGGTTGAAGGCAGGGTTCACCCTGGACAGGTCTCCAGTCTGTCACAGGGCCTCAATCACACACCCATTCACACCTAGGGGCAATTTAGAGTCACCAATCAACCTATGAAGCATGTTTTTGGACGGTGGGAGGAAGCCGGAGTCCCCGGTGAAAACCCACGCATGCACGGGGAGAACATGCAAACTCCACACAGAAAGGTCCCAGCCGGGAGTCGAACCGGGGCCTTCTCGCTGTGAGGCAAGAGCGCTAACCACTGCGCCACTGTGCAGCCCTATCTTTAGTTACTGAAGACAATTTGCTCTTTCTCCAAAGGTTTTGTCTGATCAGAGTTGGAGGAAAACCATTATGAAACATCAGATCAACCAAGTCTGGTGGGCAGCTTCTTTTACTTTCTGATGGACTCATAATGCTACAATGCCAACCAGTTAAATGAAATATTTCATCTTCTGTGACTGAATTTATCACATACATCAAAAAGAAGAAGGAAAAAAAGAGAAAGTTGTCACAATTAAGAGTAATAATCTGGTCATCGACTGCTGCTGGGAGCTCAGTTGGCCTTATTTTAGGGAATACATTTAAACTGCTCTAATCTCCAGTATCCATGGCCGGAGATGTCTGCTGAATGGGAAAATTAAAGCTACACATAGGCGGGTGTCCAAATCAACATTGCGGTTTATAGCCATGTCTTTATAATGAAAAACCATTAATAGTCCAGAGGACTATAAATATACTTAAAGGAAGTTCATTCATCTGAAAAGATTGTATTCGAGGTTTAGGATTTCCAACTGTCTCCTCCATATCTGATGGACGTAAACAGCACGGACACTTTTTGTTAAAGAACAATAAGAATAAAAATGAAGGGTTGTGTCACCAAGACACACTCTGGGAGACACGATGATCCCATCGCAGAAGAGAGGGGAAAAAAAGTCTCCAGTCATCTTTACATTTGTTCATATTTGAAACAGAGTCTTCACAAAAACACATGTTTTGAGAACACACAATCACAAACCTGAAAACTGCAACGCAAGCAGACAGGAGTGTTGTCAGGACGTTGATGAGCGTTCCAAATGATGATGGAATGAATGGTATGGAGATGGAGAGACAGAAGGAAATGAGAGGAGTGTAACTGGATAGCCCATTGACTGTATAAGAGGGCTGGACTGAGTGGCCCCTCCCTCATTATATTTGAAATAGGAATTACCTATTGGCTCCAAGAAGCCAAACCCCCATAGATTTCTATAGCAAAATAAACATTCTATTAGTCAGAATAACCATTCTTGCTCTGATACCTTTTTAAACATCTTGCTAATCCACATTTTAATAAAAATATATGTTATCAGCTGGCCCCATTACCAACATTGAAAAGGATTGATTGACAGATTCTCCTGATCCCACTTTAAAGAGGATGATAATAAACATGTTTTCAGATAAGAAAACTATCAGGCTAAAGATCTTTTTCTTTTTTAACCTTTTAAAGAGTGTGTTAAACTTATTGATTGAATTAAGGTAAACACAACATTCTTCCAGCCTGAGCCAAGCCGCAGCACTTCTTCATGCCTCCTTAGGGACTCAAGTAACACAGCTTTGTCTTCATTAGGCCAGCCACGGTTCTCTTCTGCTTTGGAAAAACCTTTAATATTTGGCTTAATGGTGATCAAGTGAGGCTTTTCCCCAAAGATTGGTCCTCTCATTAACACCACCTTGCCCACCTAAAACATTTACTTCTGCAACAGCATGTAATCATTTCCAAAACAAGGTGTGTCACAAACAAGACGTACAATTTTTAAGGGCTGAAACGTTTCTGCACTCCACTGCTTTTGTTTTTTGTCCTTTTAGCCTATTTTGTCCACATTTGTACAATCAGCTCATAAGTGAGGTCAGCAGTTAACCCTGGAGACTCCACAAGGGTCAAATTTGTCTATTTTTTTGTCGTTATATTTATTTATATTTTCTTTCTTTGTTTTATTTATTTCTCTTCTTTTATTTCAAACTTGTTGGCCTCTGTTAACTGCTGCTTCGCCAAATAAACAACCAAGAAAAAAAGCCAAAATGAATCCCATTTAATTATTGGGGAAAACAAACTGGTTCCCTTTAAGTGAACCAAATCCTTCCAGTCTAAATGCATTCATAGAAAAACACACAAATCCAATTAAAAGTACAATCTATAGCTTTATGTTTTATTAATTTAAAGTTTATTAATCCAGACAAGACAGATCAAGCTTAAACCTTATTCAATCCAGTCAAACAGCTTAACATGGAAATTCACTTTTTGCTTTTTGATATTCAAAGTCTCAACTCTCAGTCCAACACTAGTGACTTTCCTCTTCTCTCTCTCCCTACGAACCCGCCTTCCTCCTCTCCTTCTTCCACCAACAGTAGTCCAATTTCCATCTCCACCCTGTCGGTGAACAGCACCGATGGCGGTCGTTGTTAACCTGGGCCTCGACCGATCCGGTATGGATTTCGTAGGTCTGATTTGCATATTTGATTTGGCAAGATTTTACGTCGGATGCCCTTCCTGACACAACCCTCTGTATTTATCCGGGCTTGGGACCGACACAATGAGACCCTGGCTTGGGCCCCCTCGTAGCTACATTTAATGAAAACTAATTGTACATTTCCTGAAAAATAAAAATAATTGATACTGCACTGGGCTGATTTTTGATCCTGCAATCTATTTAAATCTCAGAACATCTGGACATGACAGAAAAAGTTCTTGATGTTACAGTGACTGATGAGAGCAGGGTGGAGATGAGAGGGAACCCAAAACACAGCAAACTCTATTCTTTCTGTCTCTTCTAGCAGACACTTGTGCAGAAATCAGTCTGAGTCTATTTTTCACACAAACGATAATGGAGTACCAGGAGTTCATGAAGGGATTCTTACCCAGAGGAACCCTGGCAGCACTTGCATCAGGGTTGATCCAGAAAGACAACCAGGAAAGAACCACAATGAGCAGCGTGGGGGCATAAACACCCATCATGTAGAAGCCGACCTGACGGCGTAGAGTGAAAATGACCTCCACACAGGTGTAGTACCCTGAAAAAAGATTGACAACATTTTAATAAACAATCTCTAAACACTTGCTTTCTTTCTTTCTTGAGTGCAACCTAAAAAAAGAAAACAATTGAATGGTGGTTTCTGTGAGAAAATTCTGTGAAAAATGACAAAAATCTTTTAATTGTTTTTTTTCTAATTCAACACACATGACAAAGACCAAGTGCAAAACAGTAATGACAACTGATCTAGATGACACATGATAAGAACTAATAGTTGAGAAACAAAAAAAAAAAAAAAATACATGTTAAATAATGCTAATGCTGTGAAATCAACCCCACGCTTAAACCACAAAAGAAGAGTCACTCTTCAAGAAACAGAATGTTCAACTTCATAACACAGTAAGGAATGGCTCCCATATCCTGTGAAACTCCCCAATTGATCATTCCAGAGTTTATCTTATCCTCTCAAGCTTCACCTAATTTAGGATCTCCTTGTTCTGGGGTGTATGAGAGGGGACAGTGGCAGATTTCCATCTCAATAGAAATAGACGCCCTGCCAACAAAGTGAAAAACACTATGACAGCTACAACTGAGGAGGGAGATGGAACCATGGATGGTGGAGTACCAAATGGGAGTGAAAGGATTGGGCTTGATCGTTTTGTGTGGGATCTGAGACAGAGATGCAAAATTATCCCTTCAAAAGGAGTATAAGGTTAGACAAGACCCGGACGTGGGTGTGATTCGTTGGGGTTTGATGGTATCTGTCACTAGTTGGCTCTATATCTTTGTACATTTTTGCAAGCCTGACCTTAGTCAGATGTGTTCAATTGATAATTTACATTGGGTCAGCACGTGTTTTACACAAATTGAATATTTATGCACATTCTTGATGGCCATCTCCCAAATTTCCTCAGGTGTCTCCTTTCCCAGTTCAGCTTCCCAAAGCTCCTTGATTGAGTTTAAAGAGATGAGACGGAGGAGACGGATGTGAGAGTATCATCCCCTTTAGAGCCGGTCCAGACTTGGGGAATATATCTAAAGGCAGTTCAGTGAGAATAAGATCATGGGATTAAAATAATTGTAAAATGAAAACTAAAACTCACTTGGAGTCAATGGAGGCTGATAGCTCCAACATTAACAACATAATCATTGTTCCACCATCATCATTGTTCTTCATCTGCTTCCCTGCATTTATATCCAGAACACCTACCATGATCTCTGATAAATTCATTCCTGATCCATCCTGGTCTCTCCCAAAGAGAACTTCAGTATCTTCATCTCTGCTACCTCCATCTCTGCCTCCTGTCTCTGCATCAGTCTCTAACCCAGCAGCATGGCTGCTCTCATCACAGTCTTCTACACCTTTCCTTTTATTCTTGATGACACTCTTTAATCACAGCTGGAACCTTCCACTGCCCCTTCCAACCTGCTTGCTAGTTCCTCAAATATCCCCTTATAAACAAAGTTAACGCAGTAGACATGTCCTGCACAACTAGCAGCAGAGAAAAAGCTCTACACACGTCTGAACTTCGACTCATTAGTCAGTGCAGTGGAGCCATGGGTTTGCAGGGTGGATCTCTTAGGCAATACTTCAGTGGCCCGGGGTCTCTTGAGCTTTACACAGGATAGAGAAACTCTAAGCCCTAAAGCAGGCTCCATCCAATGCTGCACAGAGGTGATCTTTGTGTCTGGCTTGGTAACCATGGAAACCACTTAAAAGCCTGACTCATCGCCATCAGTTTTCCACCTCAGAAGAGCAATGAGGTCATCCCAGCTCTGCGGCTGATAAGGGATTTTTCAATCGTTTGTGAATGTCATTTTGCACCTACAAAGGTCTGACTGTGCTTACAGCTCAAAACCGAATTGATTTTTGCTTGTTTGATTATTCCAGAGATTACAGGGAGAAAAGGCCTGTTCTGTGTGAGAACTCTGTTGAGTGTAGTGCAGTGTCCCCTCAATAGAAATGTGAGTGGTTATACAGTAATACACAACTATACAGTAATTAAACGTACAAGAGTTTATTAAGCTGGTTCAAATTTGGTTAATCAAACCATGCTTTTAAAAGATGGGAACGCAAATTTATACCACTAAGATTCAGCCTTTTTTTGTACTCACAGATAAAGCATTTCAATGGATTTTATCTCAGCATTTGTTTGTCACCATCAAAAGTTTATAAAAAAAACTGAACAATCACATTTGATTTAAGGAATATATCTATCCATCCATCCATCGATCCTCCATCCTTCCATCCTCCATCCATCCATCCATCCATCCATCTATCCATCCATCCATCCATCCATCCTTCCGTCATCCATCCATCCATCCATCCTTCCGTCCTTCATTCCATCCTTTCATCCTTCCATCCATCCATCCATCAATCCATCCTTTCATGCATCCTTCCTTCATTCTATCCTTCCATCCTTTCATCCTTCCATCCTCCATCCATCCATCTATCCATCCATCCATCCATCCATCATCCATCCATCCATCATCCATCCATCCATCCATCCATCCATCCATGAAAGGATCTTCATTTATTTACCATTGCTTATAAAAAAGGCATTTGGAAATAATTTTTCAGAAACCACATAGTTGTGTGAAGATTAAAACAAAACAATTTTACAAAAATGGAAGAACTGAAACTTCAAGTGTATCAGGTGTGGTGTAGCTTGTGTGGAACGTGGAACAAAGCTATGGGGAAAGAAAAAGTATATGTTTTGACTTAAACATTGATGAAGTTGGGATCCTGAGTTTATCAGGAGCTGATTCCCTTTGCGAGCAGCAGAGCAGCAGTCAGCAGCTGCAGCCGGGTTCCTTCCGACCTCAAGTTCTACCAATTGATTAATTCCTGCAGATCTCAGACCTACTGGGTTTTCTAAACTACAATGTGATGTGACAGGTGCTGTGGTCCCTCACCATACTGGTCAACTAAGTGATTACTAGACCAGCAGCAATACTGTAGGACCAATTCTATATCTAACTGGTATAATGATCTTCAGGAGTGATGTGGTCAGGTCTTCTGGTTGTAGTTAAAAATCTGTCAGCACCCTTCTGCTTCCTACCAGTCTTTTTTGGAAGAGGAGAGAAAAACTTTTACAACAGTCCATCTTGCTGGAGATAAAGATCAGTCAGCTTCTCTAAATCTAGACATGAGATCTCTGAATTTTACTATTTGATTGAAAATCTCATTAGTGTAGGCATAATGAAAATCAGGTTTGAGCTCGTTAGGACACCAATGTTGATAAAGCTAACATTTGTGTTTTATTCCTCTAGACAGCAGCTTTACAGTTGTCCTCACTCTTTTCTTGCTATCAAAGTCAATGACAATGTCTTTCATTGTTGGAAAGTTGACTGCATCCAGGAGCTCTAAACAGCTGCAGAGTTTGCTGGACTGGGCTGCAGAAAGATGTAAAGCATTTGTTAAACAACTAATTGCTTTGAGGAGCTGTACCCTGAGGAACTCCACCCACGCTCTATAAGTATCAAAGCACAGGAGACTTTGTAAAGCATTACCATCAGCTGGCTCACTCTGCTTTAGATTATGCCTATTTTTTACTTCCTGGATGAGATACGATGTAAATACAAACAGAACATGTTTTTTTTTTTTTTTACCTGTTTCAGGGACTCAGAAATACAAATCCTCAACTGGAGAGCTGGTCCTCACATTTTACAACTAGAAATTTGAATGTTCCATTAAATTTAAAACCCAACAAACGTATTTATTTCTAAGAGCATTTTTTGTTTTTTCTCTGTGTACAACTCTGCTGGGTTTCTCCTTCAGGAAAACAGGCAACAAGACTTTTTGTATTATTCGTTGTATTGCAATTCCATAATACTGGCTGAAGTGGAATGACTGAGAATGTATTTTGAAAGACAAAAAGAGTGATCATGATCGAGTGATATTTCTAAAATTTCAAATTCTGTTAACTTGATTTAAATATTAACTTATTAAGTAACTGATCAGGGGTGTCCAAAGTCAGTCCTCGAGGGCCAGTGTCATACATGTTTTCCAACCATCCTGCCATTGAAGCTCCTTATTGGCCAAACACACCTGATTCAGGTAATCAGCAGGTTTTCTGCTGGTAAACCAGCAGGATGTCATCCCTGGAGGACTGACGTTGGACACCCCTGATATAGACTGTGTCCCATGTCATGAACTGTTGAAGTACAAACTCTGCAACATAACGAACCAATTCCAGATTTTACCAAATCTTATTTACTAAACACCAAGAGCTGGTGAGGACCACATCAGCCTTACTATGCTGGTATAATCTAAAATAATGAATCACTGTCAGGAGTCAGAGCTCTGTCTCCCCCTCTGGTCACTGGCGGGAGCAGTCTCCAGAATACTAACTCACCTGACTCCAATCAGAAATCACCCATCTGCTTCTTCAGCAGCTCACAGACCCTCACTCTGTACAAAATATTGTTTGTGCTTCCCTGCCTGCATTACTGAGGGTTTTATTCTGAAGCTGATCTTGAATTTCTGTCCCTGCATTATCTCTGATTACCTACCGCCTGCCTTGACCCTTGCTTAGACTCTGATTACTCTAGTCTCCTCTTGGACAACCACATGCTAGTGATTGACCTCTGCCTATCTGACCCTGACTCAACTTCGTTGATTCTAGCTGTGCTTCATTCCTGTCTGAACTAATAAAACTGCTGCACGTGGAGCCAGCTGTCTTCCCGTTTGTGACAATCTCTGTGTCAGACTCACCTGTTCCCTCATAGAACTTAGTGCAATTTCCATAATCGATATCTTCTTGTCTGATATCAAACTGCGGCAGAGCGATAGCGTCCATTTGCACAGGATCTCCTGTCTGCCACATAAACTGCAGGTCATCCGTGGTGTATCCGACTGAGAAGGCAGGTAAAGACACGGGACAGAAAGGTCACACAACATAAACAAGAATTGACTTTTATGTGAATTATGCAGAATAGGTGACGCATTCTCATTCCCAAATCGTCACACATTGACGTTGGTTATTGCCCCTTCCGTGTCACGTATGGGTGGCCCCACCCTGTCATCTTTTGACGTGATGGCAGTTCGTAAAAAAAAAAAAAAAAAAAAAAAAAGGGCCCGTGAACCCTCGGGACGCAGTATCGGATGCAGTACCGCATGAGCACTGGTCCTCGGGACACATTCAGGATCCAACACACTCTCAGTAAAATGCGTACATATGCCACGACTTTGCACTCTGAAATACCGTGTATAATATACGCCAAACACGCTTTTTGCGTGCATATGATACGCAATGGTAGAGAATAGGTTGCGCCGGCGTACAATATACACGGCTTTTTAGGTTTCGCTTTGATCACGTGGTCAGAAATCCTCCAGCTCTTTTCTAAATGACGTTGTTCCTGGTTAAGGTTAGGATTACGGTTATGGTTAGGAAATTGTTCGTTTGTGGGGCTGTCTGTGATGCTCACGCCTCCACCAGAGGACGTGTCAATCGTGGAAAACAGACTTTAACACGTTTAGGACCACGCGTATTATATGCACGCAAAAACCGGTTTTGGCGTATATTATACACAGTATTTCCCAAATCGTGGCATATGTACGCATTTTACTGAGACTGGGCTGCAGGATCGGTATCCTAACCCAGTACCGGTACCCTAAACTTAACCTCGTACTAGTTTGTGTCACCGCATCTTGTCCGCTGTCGAGTTGGGGTACTGGTATCTGGTTTGGGTAGCGGTGCACTCTGCACTATGATTTAATGGGAATAGCCCGTACATTCAAAAACTTGTTACTTTCCAAAAAACATAAAACGTCAATATGTGACGACTTGGGAGTGACAATTTTAGCTGTTTGATCAAAACTACAAAAATGCTCCATCTTTGAAACCGTAACTAGCAGCAGTGGTGTAAACTGGTAAAGTTCCTAAAGGTGGAATAGTGCCAGACAAAACTCACAGCTTTCCAGTTGCATTTTGCACCTCTGTGTGTCCATTGGAAACAAGGTCAGATCCAGAGGACAGGAGAGAGTGACGGACAACCTTAAAACACACACACACACTTTATTTTACTCTGTGTACTTTTAGATGTTGTTGTTCCTCCTCGTTTAGTCGAGTATTGTCCCACAAAAGCTTTGTTTGCAGAACCACTGGTGTAAACTTGAGAACTCACAGATTTCAAAGATTACTGCAGCCTCTTTCCAGAGAGTGAACTGGATTTGCTGTGGATAAACAAAACACTTTCACAGAGAATTCCAGGCTCATGTTGCAGATTATCCACGGAAATGAGAGAACCGAACAAAAAACGGTGGTTCCACCAGTCCCTTTGGAGGTAAGACTTATTTACCTAATGCTTTGGTACAGTCTTATGGATTAAGAGTCAAAAACCCTATTAGTGGACAAAACTGCCCATCATAACCGCACAGAGTCCACCTTTGCTGTTCTCTTGGAATGACAGTTAGATTATCTTCAGGGGACCACTGACAGAACCAAGCATTAATCTGATTACCTGAGCAGGTAAAATGTCTTTAAACGCATTTGTGGACTTTCAGGTTCAGGTATTCCAGCATTAAGGGCGGAGCTACAGGGGGGCATGCAACAGTCCATGCAAAATAAAAAAAGCCCCTCCATTTATGGAGTCAATATTAGAATTATTATTGATAAAGATGAAGAAATCATCAATATGAATGTTTTAAGCATTGCAGAAATAACAAAAAACAATATTCTTAAATTATCATATGTTGATAACAATAACAAAACTAATTGAAATATGTCTCTTTGATTCTTTCATTTAAACTCTTCTGTTCTGCCCACCTTTTACTCCCACCCACCACAAAATGATCCAGCTTGGCCTCTGGGTAGCACTCATGACCAAAGACAGTTTAAATCCAGGAATTTCTTCTTGAAGTTTGCTTTGTTTTAATGTAACAGTGGTTCTTGTTTTTGAGATGATCTTAGGCTCTTAACCAATCAGAAACCAACTTTTGACTGATGTTAAGTTTTCTATGTTTTATTGTTGGTCGTAGAGATTCTGGACTTCAGTCCAGTGATATGTAGCTAATACCAGAGAAAGTCTAAAGTGTGAATCTCACATTAAGAAACATGTACATAAACACTCCTAAATGCAAACATTTACATACATGCACACTAACATTTAAATTTAGTTTTTTGGAAAACCAAACGATCAAATAAATAACTAAATGCTACAGAGGAAGAACATCTGAAAGGGTTCTCATTCCGCTTTCTTTAGAGCCTGGATGAAGGAGGAACTGGAAGTATTTCTTAGTTTAATCTGTGAGTTGTTTTTGTTTCTCGGGAGAAGAGAACCTGTTGGTTTTTCTTCAGTCAGTTCGGCGAGGCCTTCTTTTATTCTGAACTTCTTTTTCTGAATCTTTTGACGCATCCAAACTGCCTGCAGTCCCTACAGGACAACATTACACTTTTGTTTTCAATCAAACTCTTCAGTCAGTGTGTTCTTCTAATGTTCTGACTCTGGTTCTTCACTCAGACGCTGCTTTTCTGTCAGAAAAGTGCTGAGCTTCAAGCATCACTCTCAGTCACTGCAGTCTTCAGTGAGTTGTTCTGTTTGGGTTTAGAAAAGGATCATGATGCTAAGAAACTGCTACAAAGAAATGTAAACAGTTGTTTCTGGAAAAACAAACGTAATTTGTTTATTAACCTTTTAACACCAGAGAAGTCACTGGCAACACCTAAATAACTGTTCTTTGACACACTTTAAGTCTTCAACCGTTTGTGGGAAACGTTTGTGCTCTCAGAGTCATGATGTCATAAAGGTGTTCTGTCTTCAAGATGGAGCAAAGATTCTGAGGAACAACCTCAGCCAGACAACAACGTTTCAAAAACTAACAAAGTTCCAGCAGATTCTGAAATGGAAAAGAACGGCGTTGCACCATCATGCAACACTTTCTGTTGGAATGTGTTTTATATTGATGCAAAGCCAAAACAGCAATGAGCTTTTGTCTGCGTCAGAATCAGTTGATTCATCGATAATTATCCATCCATCCATCCATCCATCCATCTTCTTGTCCGCCTCTTCCCTTTCGGGGTCGCGGGGGTGCCGGAGCCTATCCCGGCTGCTGATGGGCGAAGGCGGGGTTCACCCTGGACAGGTCGCCAGNNNNGTCATGATGTCATAAAGGTGTTCTGTCTTCAAGATGGAGCAAAGATTCTGAGGAACAACCTCAGCCAGACAACAACGTTTCAAAAACGAACAAAGTTCCAGCAGATTCTGAAATGGAAAAGATTGGAGTTGCACCATCATGCAACACTTTCTGTTTGAATGTGTTTTATATTGATGCAAACCCAAAACAGCAATGAGCTTTTGTCTCTGTCAGAATCAGTTGATTCATGGATAATTATGTAAATGGTAAAAGATCTACGGTAGGTAAAGAGCTTGTATATATTCTCAGTGAGAAAGGGTTAAATTGTTTCTACACTTTTTCTTACACGTTAGCACATTTCAGCACCATTTATGCACCATTCTACTAAATTTAAGATTTGACAAACATATGAAAAAATGCAAACAAAGTGAAGGTAAAATGATTACCTCATACTGATTAGGACATCTCCATTGCGGAAGATGAAGAGAAGGATGTTTTCCTGCGTGACGTCATGAAAGTTAGCACTCTTCTCGTTAGCGAAGAACAGGTCAGGCTTCCAGAGACACTTGAACATTTTGGGGTCGACAGTAAGGGAGTCGGACTTGAAGTCGTCTGGCAGCTTCAGCCGGGGATCGTTCCAGCGCTGACGCAGGAAGATGTTGACCCTGTAGTCCTGTGAGGTTCAACAGCACAAACTCAGGTAAACCAAAGTCCAGTGTGTGAAATGGTTGAGGATAGATGAAAAAATAACGGCTTAAGCAAAAGCAGAGAGCATTTCTGAAATGACCAGTTTCACTGCTTCACTGCTTCAGCCTGAAGGGCAGCAGACGTGGAGGAGCAGGTCAAATGTTTGCAGAGAATGTCACTGAGCTTTTGGGGGAATTGCCCACAGTTTGCACCTGACTGCAGGTAACTCACAACCTCTTGTCAATCTGTTAAGATCCTGAATTGTTTCTCCTTTCCTGAATACATTTCCCTCATTTATCTTCAAACTTCTTACATTTAATCTTCAAAGGGAGTTAAGGAGGACCCTGCCTTCATTTCTGAAAGGCCACACTCATTCATCACATAGTGGTTTTAATGGATTACAGTTTGCAATATGATGGTGTTCTTGGTGGCATTTCCCATGTTTTGAAAAATGCTTTGTTTTGCATCTTGTTTAGTCTGCAGTGTTGCATGTCAAATGTGACCTAAAATCCCCAACAGCACAATGCAACTAAAAGTAGGATATTTATATCTCAGGAAAAACCAAACCCTGATCTATCATCATGAAGACTGATGCACCTTTCCTGCTTCTAAAAGAAACTAAATGCTTTGCTAAATCCCAGCAGAATATTCTAAATACGTTCCAAACATCCCGATTCAATGCAGACCTGAGAGAAATGGTTTATTTGATTCTACATATTACTAAGGCCTCCACTTTCTGAACGTTTTCACGTGCTTCTCACAGCAGGGTTGGAAACTCAGCAGCTGCTCATATTATGCATTAACCTTTCAGGGAGGGGGGGAAACCTGTTTTCCTGTAGTTGATGTCTAATTTAGGAAGGCCAGCTGTCCTTTGTGCCTATCCTCATTTTAGAGCTCACACAAGCAGCCTCTGCTGGGCTCTCTGTCTCCTAGAGACTCGGGCCAATTCCCACACGCTTGCCTTTTCTGAAAAGCAGACAAGGACATATATCTTCCTCCTGGCTCCCCATCAAGCTGCCAGAGCCGCATTCGATCTCTGAGAGATTTAGCACAGCCGCTGCTGTAATCGTCAAGGAAAACTCCAGCTGAGAACCGGTCAAAGAACACACGACTGCAGGTTATTACAGCTCACAACATCAATTACTGAGGTGTCCAATCATAAAATGAAAATAAGTGAATTAAATACTGCAGAGGAAAGGTGGTGTTCGGCTGAGGGAGGTGTAAATGATGGAGGGAGGGTTCTTGGAAGCAGACACCCTAAAGAGTGATAGATGGAGGGAAAAAGGTGACCAGCTGTTGTTTCTTCCTCCTCCTCCTCGTACATTTTTAACTTCCATTGCTTTCAGAGCATCTATAGAGAAAAGAGACGCTGTCTTTTGGGATCTGATTGCTATTTTTTCTCTTTTTTCCATTCTCTTTAGTGTGGTTTTGTTCTTCTCAGCCTTCTCTTTTCCTCTAAGGTTTTTTTGTCCTTGTCAGTCTGTTTTTTTTCTCTTATGACTCACTCTTTGTCTCTGTCTTCAATTATTCACATTTTTCTCTCTTTTTTCTTTCTTGGTATGTAAGATGTGGGTGTTTGGCTGATTTTTCTAACTCCAGTCTAACTATGGCTGTCCCTGCTCCTTATGCTGAAACTGATCAGAATGAAAGTGATCGAGGAGGGGTTGTTTTAGACGAGGAGCCCCCATTTTCTGCTGATTTCAAAGGACGGGGCAGAGCTGCTCTCATGTTTCCAGAAGCTTCTCCTCTTCTCACTCCTGCGTGATGATGTGCATGTTCACCAGCAGATGCACAGAAGTGTTTTTAAAGCTCCTCTCCTCCCTGAAGCTGAACAAACATGTTGAAATGATGCAGACGCTCCCTGCTGCCTGAACTCATCTGCTCGTTTTTACACACATTTCTTCAAAAATCTTTGCTTTTCTTTCAGCTGTAAAGCTTTCGTTTCATGAGTGACTAAGAATCGCTTAATTGTCATTCAGACCACGCATCTCCATCAGTAATTATTCCTCTGATAAATGAAGCATAATAACTACATAATGTTCATAATGATTCATTTGTTCCGATGGCCTCTAGGAGACCCTCAGCATCGGTCCTCTGAACAGTTCGGCGGTTTTCGGATTGACAGGATGATTGTTGGAGGTCATGCTGCAGGAGGATGGAGCAGCTTCTCACCATGGTGGTTTCCTGGATTGAGCCGAAGCTGTTGATGAAAATGTTCACTCTGTCCTCCACAGGTATTCCTGCATTCAGAGAAAGGAAAAGAAGTGAATCTTTGACTCAAAGCTGCTCTGAGATGACCAGTGAAGTTCCTGCAGGCACAAATACTGAATTCTATCTCATTCTTTAATTGATTTTCTTATTGATCATGAGTGTAGATGCTGACAAGCAACACAGAGTGAATCATGTTTAGATGTCTCCAGGACTCTCTTGCTGCTGGAAAAAACTGCAGCTTCCACAAAATTCATTTGGCTAATGCACCCATTGTGGGGGCTCAATTCTTTTTTGCTTCAATGACAACAACTGGATCCAGAACCAGAACTATTCAGGAGCAGTTTCTGCATCACTCCTCGTTTTAGAGGCCCGGGGAAATGCATGCAGGCTGTGCAGTTGAGCTGTTCTTCTGGAGATTATGACATGGATGTTAATGGACAGGGAGCTCACAGCCCACCCTGAAATGAAGAGCAGATGTTTGGCTGCTGGACCAGTTACAGTCGGTCAGGGAGGGAGTCAGCCTGATCACTTCAAACACAAGTGCAGCTCCCACTGAGGGAACCAGAGGATGAAAATGGTCTGCAGACACACCAAAGCCAGGCAGAGACACAGTCAGTCTCCACTGATAATGTTCTGGCTTCACTTGTTAGACAAAATCTTCCTTTGCTGTATGAGCTCTGAAAAGTGAAGAATGTAACCAAGACTTAAACTTTTTAGAAACTTTAAATGATTTTTTTAACTTTAGTTCATAAACAAGAGCAGCATCCAGTCAGGCTCAGATACATTTTCTGCTGTTTCTGAAGATTTTTAGCATGTAAAATCAGCATATTTTAGCTCTTTTGCTGCCAATAAGTCTAGTGTTTAAACGCCAAGCTCCTGTTTGGTTTTCTGTGTGCGTGTTGTGATTGTATGTTTATTTTCATCTCTACAGTCTGTTGAGATATAAAAACATGATCGGATTTGTTTTATGTTTTATTGTGAAAAATTGGTTATATTTGAAAATGAACCGGATTTTCTCATGTATCTTGATATAACTTCCTGCCACAATTGACATGGATCACTCGCGGCTCACTCACAAAGTAGACCAGATGTCGAAATGATTTGCTGCACAGCGCAAGCCTTCCACGTAGGACCGTGGCGCTCAGCAGCTCTCGGCAGCGCTCCGCGGCTGGTGTGAACCACACAGCTTATCAAGGGCGCTGAATGGAAGCGGCCTCCGTTACGAGTTCATTGACGTTGCATCTCATAATCCACCCCATAGTGCGGAAAAGCAATAGGGACATATTCAGAACTCTGCCCAGCAACAGGATTTTAGCATTTTATCTTCAGATAGTAGTTTGTTTTCTTTTTTAGCACGTAAGGCCATCTTCAACCAAGTTACACTTTCTTCTGCACATGTTCTTACATTTAATTTTCAACTTTTTTCTTTACTTTTCATTTTCTTTTAAATATTAAATTACAAACTGAGTCTTCTTATATTGTTTCCTATCAATAGTAATAATAAAAAAAACTAAACTAAATATTGCTCTGCTATCTGGTATTTTGGATTTTGACTGGTTTAACCTTTATTATTCTGGTTACTTTCACTACTAACATCGGGTTTATATAATAATATATTTTATTTAGTAGAGCTTAAATGTTCCAGATATTTTATCAGAAAGCTGTAACTTGACAGTTTCAGCCTCTTCAGGGCACAGCTTCAGCTCTCAGCTCTCACACATGTATTTTACTGACCACTTAAATATTTTCGTTTTTTGTAACACGTCTGTTCAATATATTTTCTCAGCATTCACACTTGCTTATTAGAGATAATCCAATTGTTCCATTTTATTTTGAATTTTACACAGAAGTTTTGTTTTTATTTTTAATGTTCTTGATGGCTACAGAATAGAAATGCACTCAATGTTTGATTTGTGTTTATTGGAAGCTTTATTAAAATTAAATCATGAAAAGAAGTAAGATTTGGAGGGATTTCACTGAGTTTAATCTTTTCATCATCAATTCAATTCTTTCTTTTTTAAAAGAGATTACTGACCTCATCAAATCATGCAAGTATTGGCTATCATATTAGTATGAGGACAAACTCCAATGTTTCATAAGACAATAATCTGCTTTTAATCACTAGTGTAATGATTGAGATTAGGCAGAAAATAGAAGAACACAGAAAGCCTTTATTTAAAATGCAAGTTTACTTAAAGAACTGGAGTTTTATGTAACAACTGCATATCGATGCTGCACACATGTATGTCGCAACATCAGGTCTTCATGTATTTCATTAGCATGGCACCAAGTCAGAACTGTAAATTAAGACAGAGCAGAACAAGACTCACCCTTGAAGTTGGGCCTTATTCTGGGATCATAAGTGATCAGTAACCTGTTCAAGATGTTACTGGTTGAATTTGCAGGAACTCGAGCCAGATCTTCTGAAGACAGCTGCCTGCAAACAAAGCAGATAGAGAGGGAACGTCAAAGGGTCAAATTCCTTCACAGGACCAGTGCAGATGCAAAAAAGCTGCCACTTCTAGCTGCTCTGTGGACTCACTCATTAAACTTTATGCTGGGAAAGCAACAACAACATCACTTGAGCTCTTAGAAGCTGGACCACCCACTTCATGTTGGAGTGTTTGGACATGTTCTGAAGTGTTTCTCTACAATGGGAGGCAAGGATGGCACTGAAGGGCCATTTCAGGACAAAATGGCCAAATGAATGTTCTGTGTCACACTGGAGCCTTCTTAGAAAAGTATGCATTGAGGACTGTGACCCATACCACTATACTCTCGCTGCGAAAAATACAGTGGGGAGAATTTAAGATCTTAAGGATCAATCAATCTAGTATTTGTGCTTATTTGATAAACATTTGTAAAAGCAATCTTAGTTAACACTTAGGGAGTCAGAGGTGCTTATGGTAATTTCAAATGACCAACTGTTTAAACGTGCATTTTTTTAAATTACAAACCAGGATGGAATACAAAGAGCAAAGAAATGAAAAGAAGAAAAGTTGTAACAGCGAATAGAAACAGCTAGATAATCTGAGCTGACCGTAAAAGAAGTGTACGCAATGTCCATTCTCACATAAACAGAACGAGAACACAATCTTGAATTCTATTTTCAGTTTTAACATGAAGATTTCCATTACAGCTGAAAAAGGAAAGACCATTTCAGCTGAAAATTGCCATTATAAGCAGAGTTATTCACCTAAAAATGATTTATTTTCCGAGCTCGACTGACGACAAAACAGTGAGACGGGGACAGGAAGTGGGGAGTAATCTGGCAGGAAAGACAGAAAGCCTCTTCATGGGTGGCAAAGATTTCTGCTGTCAAAGCACTCCTCAAAGCACTTTACATATCATTATGTAAACCTTATCGGGCACTGAAGATGAGTTGAAGTGCTCTGTGAGAATGCTGTGCTGTGTGTATATGTTCAACTGCTCCCCTGATCAAAGAGAAACTCTCAGTTCCCACCCACAAAACCTCTCTCCTTCCCCGTCTGGTTTAACAGACATTTCATACAACCCCAAGCACAACAGCTTAACTGGAAACAAGTGGTTTCCTTGATACACACAGACATTCACAGCATTAAACTCCAATCGTGTCCCAAAGCTGGCTCGCGCTTTTTCCAGTGCAGAAGAAACATCAAATAGTTTTTCCTTATTTAAAAAGCCACTTTGCCAAATAAGAAGGTGAAGAATCAAAGGCACCTGAGAAACAAGTTTACAATGAAGACACACACCGAGAATTCTTCTGTTTTATAACCGGACATATTCCATCAAACTGGATAGCCCACAGATTTCATCAGAAGTTGGAATCAACATCCATTAGTTTTCAAATGAACTTGAGATGTTTCAACTAAGTGATCTATTGTAAACCTGAAATACCTTGACACATCTAGGTTCAAGATAATGCCATCTCTTGAAAACATCTCTAATTGTATTTTAAAGAGCTGAGGTGATTATCATCACACTGGCTAAGATAAGTTCAAACGTCCGGATCCAGTTATCTTTAGATCTTTTGTAAAAGTGTTTTCAATGTTTTTTTAATTATGATTATGCGGTTTTTAAGACAAAACTTGAAAACAAAAATTGTCCTTTTCTAGGACATAGTTTCTGCAGAGTGGCAGGAGTTCTGAGTTGTGGGTGTGTGGCAGTTTCACCCATCTGAAACTCCACACAGGAACTTACACATGCACAACATACATTCAGGGACCAAGCTAATGCCAGTTGGGTGGGTGCACACACTCTACTGCAAAACATCTAAGCAAGATCCCTGATGACACTACAAACACATATGCACACAGGTTTCAATTCCTTTATTATTTTGGGTGTTTGGTTTGGATGTATTATGTTAAATGATTTTTTTTCTGTTGCTGACTTATGTTTGCTTACCTTTCAGTTGTATTTCCTGGTCAAAGTACCCGAGCTCTGCTTTTGGCAGGCTTTTGTAGTGCCTGACCAAAAGTCAGTCATTAAGCCCAAAGTAGAACAACCTGGTCCAGGGGAGGGGCCATGTATTATAAATTGCCATGTTCACTGTGTTTGAGGATAGGTGGTGTGTCTAATGTTGGCTTCAATGAGGCTGTTGCCTGCTGTTAAATAAACACAAAAGTATTTTTCATAGACACAAAGTGTATGTCTGTTGCCTTTGCCTTGGACCTGCCGGTCACACTCTGGACCAGAGTGTGACAGGGTGGGACTGTTGACGCAGACCAGGACCTCTGCAACCTGCGGCTCCAGATCCACATGGGTCTCTTTTATCTCTCCATGATGGCTTCTTGGCCAAATATAAAACTAGTCAGGGGGACTGCTGATCTATACATGTCGACCGTCAGAGTCGGCAGCTTCTATTCTATTCTATTAAAAGTATTATTCATTTGTTTGTTGCTGTATTGTTGTATTGCTACTTGTTTTGAATTGTGACCTGTTTTTTCTTTGAGTTTCTGTAAATCACTTCTCTGTGAGATGAATTGAATTTATATCAATTCCATTCACAACAATTTAAATAAAGAGAAAATAATGAATTCATTTTTTTAATAAATGTCCTCCATGGTCAGCAAAATGCCACAAACACATGCTAGAAAAACCAAAAAGACCATTTTTATCGAAGTAGATCTTTAACCCTTTAACTCTGGCAATGTCACTGACAGCAGCAATATAGCACAAGCTCCTTGAACTACCACAGTTTTTCTACCATGTACACAGCTAATAGCAAGATCTCATAGATGATGACATAGAGGACAGCTGCTTGAGTCCTGACACTTTCAGCAAAGACGCTCAGACGTCCTTGTTCCTGTACTCCACGTCCTGCTCTTCCACAGGAACTCTAAGTTGCTCCCTGCAGGCCAGAGGCATGATCTCACCCTTTTAGATGCACCCAAAAAGAGACATGTCAGCCAGATGTCCAAACCACCTCAACTCCTCTACATAAGCCACTGCTCTGAGCTTCTCTGCAGGAGTTCTACAGTCAGTATCACATGGAGAAGCCTGGCCATCTTAGATGAAAGCTCATTCCCACAGTTTTTGTCTGTCATATTATCTGCTCATTCATCATCCCAGACTCAAGTGAGGCCAACCTAGAATGACCGATAAATTAAAAGGTTTTTTTTAGAGTCAGCTCTCTCTTCACTTCATAGAATATTAATGAAGAAATTCTCAGTGTGACTTCATAAGTGCAGACCCTGGCCCAGTGCACAACACGCACAATCAAAAAACTATATCTTTAAACTGCATTGTGTAAAGCCAAAGTCTCAATGAACCAGAAGAGGGTTGCTCATTTGAGATTAAAATAAAAATGGACTGTGGATTAGCTTCTCATTTCCAGTACTAATATTAGAAACAGCACTAGAAAACAACAGTGATGTTGCTGAGGACCCAACGTTTTTTTGAAAACATTGGTCCAGAAATATTTTGCCCAAAAAAATAGCGTAACTCCACCAGAATGTGCTTTATCCTTATCTGAGATTGAATGAGATTATCCCAAACCCAAACTCTGCAACAGCTGGCATCCTTAAAAATGATTACATTTGTCATGATGAGAGAAGACATCACTTTGTTTTGTTTATCATTTGACAAAATGTATCTTATTTTGTTGTTTGTGTATACCTGCGTGCTAGCAAGACCTGAATCTCCACGGTCCTGGGCTCTAGGACTGTAGGGCTGTACGGATGTAGGGCTGTAGGACTGTAGGACTGCAGGGCTGTAGGACTGTAGGACTGTTGGGCTGTTGGGCTGTAGTACTGTTGGACTGTAGGAGTGTAGGAGTGTAGGGCTGTAGGACTGTAGGGCTGTAGGACTGTAGGTCTGTTGGGCTGTAGTACTGTAGGATTGTTGGTCTGAAGGGCTGTAGGACTGTAGGACTGTTGGGCTGTAGGACTGTAGGACTGTATGACTGTAAGACTGTAGGACTGTAGGACTGTAGGACTGCATGGCTGTAGGACTGTACGACTGTAGGTCTGTATAGCTGTAGGACTGTTGGTCTGTAGGGATGTAGGGCTGTAGGACTGTTGGTCTGTAGGACTGCAGGACTGTAGGACTGTAGGACTGTAGGACTGCATGGCTGTAGGACTGTAGGACTGTAGGTCTGTATAGCTGTAGGACTGTTGGTCTGTAGGGATGTAGGGCTGTAGGACTGTTGGTCTGTAGGACTGCAGGACTGTAGGGCTGTAGTGATTGGAAAGGAAAAGTAAAATCGCTTTGGTATAAACAGTCAATCAGGGTATAGATGGAGTATAGATGAAAAATCATTAACACATGAGTTGACCAATCACATGTCTAGATCCATGTTCATCATCAGGACAAAAGTTTCCAAATATATAAAATCCATTCACAAACATGCTTGTGACAAAAATACTGCTTAAAAAATATTCCCAGACCCTGCAGGAAGTTTCAAACCAGCCAGGGCAGAAGACGCAACACCCCCCCACCACCACTCCACCCCCAGCAGTGGCAGAACTGAGGCGGACCGGACACACCTTCAGGATAGCAAAAAGTTTCGCTGTATCTCTCTGAAAGCGTGACAGATTGAAACCAAAAATATAAATAAATGAAAGTGATTAAAGTTTGGAACTGAATATCTACTGTCCACTGTGAGCACAAACTCTATGACAGATGGTATTGTTTGCTCCCTTGATGTCCCACCAGGGCAGTCATGTTGGGTTGAGGTTTGGTAATGAAATAATTATTTTTAGTTTTTCAGGTTTAGCTCATATATTCAGGCAGATGTCTGTGTGATTAATTTATGATTGACATGGTGACAATGAAGAACTCCGGTCATGTGGTTGTTGACCATTCCACATCCTTATCCTTCCTCCACTGTTTATGTAAAACTTCTGCGTAAATGATGTTTTTCAATTTGGCCAGAAACCAATTCAGCTATGATTTCCAACCTTGCTGTTTTATGGCTGATCTCCTGCAGGGAGTGAGGCTCTTGTTTCAGAGCAGTATTTACAGATCGGTGCGTGGAAACTCTTGTTTCTCCAATGTCACAGTTCATTATTTATTCTCATTATTGTAACATTATAACTCAGATAAATGTTCCTGAGTAAAAACTGCATGAGCCCTTGTGGTTTCTATTTAACTTCTAAATCCTTGTGGAAACAGTGAGGCTGTATTTTCCCACTGTTTCTGAATCAGTTTGGTTGAATTTATTGAGGGCTGGCCTCGCTTGTCTTGTCTTTTTGTTGTATTTTTACAGTAGGAAACGCACCTGCAGTACACCGTGTTTGAACAGAGTACTTACGATGGACAGTACACTTGCTTCCCCTTCTTCTTTCCTTTTTTAGCTCCTTTTTCTTTGGCAGATCCTCCATCGAGACAAAGACAAAGGACTAGAAGAAAGATGGCAATCTTCCTCACAGCCATTCTGGGTCCAACGGAGACTGTGGAGAAAACAGACAATTTAGTTAAAGATTAAAGTTCAGAATTTAAACCACTCAGGCACTAAAAACGACTGGAAATAGAGTCAGCTTTTGTTTGCTTTACATCAAAACTTAACTTTTATATAATTTACTTGTTATTGATGGACACATAAATATATTTTTATATTTCAAAATAAAATACTTAATACTGGAACGTCCTGGATCCCTGCAGAAATGATTTAACTGGAATATGTCCATTTGGATGAATGGATGGTCAATCAGCTGAGCAACCATAAAGCACGAGTCATGCACCATCCAGGAGAACGGTGCTTTCTCTGCACTGGACAATAACACAACCAGCAGACAAACTGTAGTTTCTCTCCGTTTTTTTTCTTCAATCTTTGCCTTTTTATGTACATGTGATGCAAACAAAAAGACGTGCAATCATAGATTTGCTTCTTCAAAGTCAATAACTGAATACATTTCTCTGTCAAAGACCAAGCATTACAGTGTGAATGTTGTAAAGCAGGTTCCTGTTTCTCTTTATTTCTTTAGTATTACTGTATTTTTCTTCATTTTTTTGAAGGTCCACAACTCTTTAGCTCTTCCAGTTATTAAAATATTCAGTTCTTTTAGGAGACTGCTGCTCGTATGTTTCAGCTTCATACCTCTTCATTTTTTAAGCTATTGAATCAACTACTACTTTGTAAGCTCCATTGAAAAAGTTTAGCTAATATTTCTGTTACATGCTAGATTTGGCCAAATTAGGCTTTTTGGGGTTTTTAGGGCTATTTTGAAGTTTAGCTACTATTTCAGCTGCATGCTCGATATTTTAGCTAATTTAGGTTTTTTTCAGTTTTTTAGGCTGTTTGGATGTCATTTAATATTTCAGCTACATGCTCGCTGTTTTGGGTAAATTAGACATTTCCCAGTCTTGTAGGATAATTTAGCATTTTGCTAATATTATAGCAACATCTTAGCTTCAGCGTTTTCAGCTCTCAGCTTCAACAATTTCAGCTATCAGTTTCAGAGTTTTTGGCTATCAAGTTAAGCATCTTCAGTTATCAGCACTAGCATCTTCAGCAGCCACATTCAGCTTACATCATTCACACTAGCAGTAATGCAGGTAATGCTACATATCTAGTTATTTATAGCTTTAAATGTCATATGAATGAGAAATATCAAGATTTTAGCGCTTTTGGTCAAAGAATCAGACTGTATTTTTGTGTCAAAAAGTTACTTGAATCATTATGAATTTATTTGTGGACCAAATATCGTGATGCACTTCGAATCGTGTGAGAGGGAAAGACACACACCACTAGTGCAAAGGCTATTTCTTATGAGACCAACTGCGATCTGTAACTCCACCCTCAAGCCTGTGCAGCAGCTTCTTCAAGAATGGATCAATAACTTGTTTATATACCACCGAAGGCAACACACGTTTTATTACCCAACAACACAGATTCAAGGCAACAGATCAAAATATGTCATATCAACATTGCACTGGCATCAATTCAAGGCGACTCTTTGGAAACATAAGTCAACCAGAAGTCAGCTCAGAAGTCGTTTTCATTTTACATGAACCTTTGCTTTGTTTTTATTCTTTATAGGGAAAAAGAAGCAGGAGCTGAGGGGCCAGCACAGTTTGGATCAGACTGTATCCAACGGGAGTTTGTGGCTCTAGACAGAGAGACACAGACAGCTGGAGCTGGATAAGGTGGGAGGGGGTGCTCAGGATGACCCTGCTGCTGAGGCCACTCATAAACTCAAGGCATGCATGCAGCATGAAATGATAAAATGTTATCTTCATGACACATTTACTGTAGAAAGGAGATCAAATTGAAGGTCCTTAGAGGGTAATGTGCCGGACAGAAGGTCTGGGTTTGACATGAGAGGAGCTGTGCCAGCTCCAGTCTGGTTTATACAGTCTGATGTGTCCTCCACAAGTCCACAGGACACCCAAGGGGAGAAGAATAAAAAAAGAAAAATTTTCAAGGACTGTTGACATCATTCAGGATTTTGAAGCTACAGTTGTTGAACACTTTATTTACCGGCTTGTGAGATCAGGTAGAAATACACTGAGCTTTAAACATCTCCCCTGTATTAAAAAAATGTAAATTTAAATATTCAATCAGTACTTTAACCCTTTAACACCTGAGGTGTCGTTGGTGACGCTTAAAGTGTAACCAAACACTAAGTCAATTCTGTTGACCTCTAAAACTGGGGCTTCCAAAGTGCTGTCTGTTGGTCATTGCCAAATGTTTTGACTAATTAAAATATAGTCAAAACTGTCTGCTGCCCCCTACAGGTTGAAACAAGGTATCAAAGTTGAATTTAGTGATTGGTCAACTGGTGTGAGTCCCAGAGGTTTCGCACCATCATGTTCTCAACTCCAGTATAAAAGCCCCGCCCACCTTTCATTCTGTTACAGTCGGTCATTAGCTTTAGCATGGCTTGTAGCCAGGTGTTTTGCCTTCATTTGTCAAAAATCTACTGGCTTGCACAACTTTCTAGAGGACTTGGAAGTTAGAGAACAAAGGTTGAGTGCTATTGGCATTGAATCCAGCAAACTCTGTCCTGGTGATGGATTTGCAATGAACATTTCACTCAGAATTCTTTGCTTAAAGGGTAACCAAACAGGAAAGTTGGAGGCTGACTCCACCCACAGCCGAAATTTGAAAATCCAGTCAGAGGGGTGGGGCTTAGTGGCAGGACTGTTATCATTACTGGAGCTGCAGTTCATAAGGTCAGATTTCTGAAACTTACAAAGTTTGACCACAATATTCAACTGTAATACCTAGATTCAACATGTAGGGGGCAGCATACAGGCGGTATTTGACTATATTTTCAAGAATGAAACAATTTTATTTTAATGTATCAAAAATTTGTCAATGATCAACAGACAACACTTTTAAAGCCCCATTTTTAGAGGCCAAAAGCCAAAAAAAGTTGATTTAGGGTTTGGTTACCCTTTAATACATTAGCCTTCATTAGCAAACGTATTAGCTAATTAGCAGCATTTTACCACTCTCAGACACAGGTCCCCTTTGGTCCTGTTAACCCTCAGCTGCTGCAGGGCATTGCAAAAGAAGGGTCTTCAGCCAGCGGCTCGAAACAATAAGGTTTTGAACCACGAGCGCCGTCCTCGGGAGAAGGATGAGACGAAAAATAATCAACCTCCTCAGAAAGTTTTGAGGAGAAACTTGCATCACTTTGCTTGGTCGGTCTCATTTCATAAAGCTAACCTCCAAGCCACACCTCCCTCCCTGCTCAGTCCAAATAGCCAGGCCCCCTTTTTTGGGGTCATTTTTCAAATCTGGGCTGAGATGAGAGTCAGCCTCCAACTGCCTTGTTTGGTTACCCCTAAAGCACAAGATTTTTAACATACCGTAACATTTCAACCGTTGACACGATCAACGTAATTCCAGTAGATTCTGAAGGAGAAAAGTGGCTCAAGAGCCGCTTTTCTCCTTCAGAATCTACTGGAATTACTTTGATTGTGCTCACAATAAAAAAAAAAATTACAGTAAATCAAACAACATAAACACTGGAGCTCTGGTGTTAAAGGTTCAATGAAGTAAAACTGTAAAATTTGAACATTTTTATTCTGAATTTCATAAAAATGTCTGTCCTGGAAGTCTTCCATGGTGGAGTGACCTGGACGCTGGCTGGACGTGCCACCATGGAACAGCAATGTCCTTGCTGTGTTTGGCTGCTGGCAATGTCAGCGCTGCAGCGCAGTCATGCAGTGACTCAGACAGCCTCACATGCCTGGCCCATGGCCTTTAGGTCAACATGGAGCTCCAGTCTGAACACGGTGTCCACTGGGTTTGCTGTGGTGAGACAACATCTCTTTGAAGGAGGAGGGACAACATCTCATGAGAGTGACAATAACTCCATATTTCTCGGGGTAAAAGGAAACTTTTGCAACATGACAGTAGCAGAATTCAGTGCACTGACTGATGTGTTTTCTACCTGCCTTAACCCCTGAAGGCCCTATCTGTGCCGCACACACGCGCTCCCAAACCGCGCAGCTCTCCAACCTGTGGCTGCTTCAGTCTCCCCTAACCCCAGCAGAGTGGAGAGAAGCTGGCAGCCTCCTGCAGCGGAGGGCTGGTCAGGAGAAAGGGCGCAAACAGCGACCACCATGACGGGGGAAGCAGGAGGAGGATGCTCATACATGTGAGCGTGAGCGCGCAGCTTCACTTAATGGCAGCGCGCGCCAGCCAGCATCAAAACACGCCGTGCTTCAGCAGAAAGCAGCAGAAGCTACTCGCACTCACCTTTTGCTTTTTATCCACCTGTCGAATCCCCACAAAGCCAGAATCAGCAGAGCTGACTGAGCAGATCCTCGTTATCAGAGGCGTCCAGAGCAGCCGCCGTTCCTCCTCTCCATCCTGCGCCGCTCGCTTCAGGAAAACATTTAGTTGAGGGAGCTCACAGGGAAAAGTTTCCTCTGGCTCCGTGCCATGTTCTGCCTCCACGCCTGCTCCCTGTTCTGACTGGATCAGCGTGGCTAGAGGCTCGCCGCGCGCTCGCCTCAGCCTGGGATGCCCAAGATGGAGGCTTGCGTGCACCTGTCATGTAACATGCGCAGTAGCGGCTTCACGGAGCTGGAGAGCGTCAGCTCCATCAGCACCACGGCCAGCCGCTGCCGCGCGCGCAGGACGTGACATCAAACCAGAGCCGTCACGCACATGAAGGCACACGAAACGCCTCAGCGTTCATGGGAGTTGGTGTGTGCTTTGGAACAGCTGATGCGCGTGATCACAGAGGAAGGAACATGGAGTGGCGGCAAACATGGATGCTGCACGGATTAGAGCGCGCGCACGAGAGCCTCCATTCTGAATAGGAGATCTGCATCATTTGATTTGTTAAACTCAAAAAGTAAAGGGAAATCCAGCCTTTTGTGGAACAATCAGGAACATTAAATTATTGGCCAAATCTTTTCTGCTAAATCGTTTCATCTGTTGACTGTGTTTGGTGAATAGGAGGCTTGAAGAAGCAAGATAAACAGACTCTGGTTAGTAGTTCCACACACTATGTGGGAGAGAATTCCATCTTTCTGCCATGGTTTTCCACATTTTATGTCATTTACAACGAACACAAATACTGTATATCTCTCAGCTTCATTCTGCAAGTCTTCACAAACCAAAGACAGGATGAGGATGAGGTCTTCCTGGTGCACTCTTTAAAGTGGTCTAACACCATCACTGTGTTTCCAGTTAAAAGATGGTGCTACAATCAGTGACTTTGTTTTGTGGAGCAACAGCTTCAAGTTCCTAATCAGTTTCTTGATTGCAGAACCTGGGCTGCGAGCTCAGTATCAAAGAAATCATTTCTTCTTCTTTGTCTGTCAGCTGCTCCCTCAGAGGTCACCACACACATCACCTTCCTCCAGCTAACTCTCTGCTCTTCATCCTCCTCACTCACACCACCCACCCTCATGTCCTCCTTCTCTACACCCACAAACCTCCTCTTGGTCTTCCTTGCATTGACCAGTTGATTTGATATTAAAAGCCATTTGGCACCGTCACAACCCTCATACTCACCTCTTCTGCTCATTACACTCAAAAAGAGATTGATTACAAAGGAGCGTTGTTTCAATCATGAATGCCTCTATCAGACTCACATTGTCTTTTTGAGGTAACTTCACTTCCTATTGGTTTTGTGCTTCATTCTGGTTCATGTTTCCTGTTACACCTTGTTTTGTTTCCTCAGCTGCTTCATGTGGCTTTGATATCCCTCAGTCTTTACGCTTTTAGGATACACAGTATATTGCATCTGTTCATGGGGAATATGTAGAAAATGAAATGATTGCTGAAAGGATAGCAACAGTGTGTGTGGGACCCGGCAACAGACATGGCGACTTGTTCAGAATGAGCCCAGCCTTCTTAAAAAAACAGCTGGGCTGGCTCCAGATGGATGGATGACGGACAGATGATGGGTGGATGGATGAGGTAGAAACATTAGATGGGTATAGCAGAAAACACTAACCACTTAAGTCTCTTCAGGTCCTCTGTTATCCTCTTTTCTGTCGCGAGGTTTCAGTTGAATCGTGTTTTGTTTTGTTTTCATTTGACTTTTCTAATGACATAAGATTCAGTCATCATGTGTTTGGTTCTTTTGCTTGAAACAAATGAGAATAGACTACTGAAGCACAGAATCATTCTGGGTAGTTTCAGTGATCTGCTTGGCAACTTCCTAAACTTTATGTGTCAAAGAACACCAGCTGCATACATTTATTGGTATTTTGTTTTTGTTTGCTCAGCCTTCTTCATTTGCCTTCAGCATCTTAAAAAGATTTGGGGGTTTAAACCAGTTCTAATGGGACTTTAGTTTCTTCATTGGATGAAGCAGGATGGTGCACCAGAAACAGAAAAAAAAACACTTGTGTCAGGAAGCGGTGGTGGAGGACCCAAATGCAGGAGACCAGGCGAGGAGGCAGAAAAGTAAAACATTTACAGTAATAAATAAACTGAAACAGAGGAGAAAAAATATGGTGACTGAACAAAACAGAGCAGACCTGACACTGAGGAACTGAAAACCAGACACTTACATAGACAGAGAATTTAACTGAAATGAAATGAAAAACCCATAACATAACTGACAAAAACCAAACCAAAGTCCACTCCCCAAAAGGGCAGATCCCAGATGCCCAAAAATAAAACCCTTGGCAGGAGGAGACATGGAGGAACAGAACAAAAACCAGAAAGCATTTAGGGTTCGTGCAGCCAGACTGATGTGAGGGGTATCAGAATCCCACCTCAGGAGCAGGCATGAAGAAGAGGAGTCCTGGTGACCCTCCTCTGGAACAGGCACATGAAGAGGAGCGGCCTCAGTGTTAGTTTATTAAATATTCAGTTTCAGTCACTAAAGCCCGGTCTCCTGTGTTCGGGTCCCCAACCACCTATTCCTGACCACTTGTGTCAGAATACAGTAAAGTTTGTGTCACATAGGTATGTATTATGTCTCACAGGCCATCCTGTGATGTTTTGATGGCAGCTGACTCGGGCTAGTACACTGTCCTTGTGCTTTTAGATTTGAAATCAGTGTTTGACACCGTTAATCATAACATTTTAATCCAACGTCTTCACAATGATTACGGTCTCTCTGGGTCAATTTTAAATTGGTTTATCTCATACCTTAGTGGAAGAACTGACGAACTGGCCCAGGTTATAAAGAACAACAACATTAGTTACCATAGCTATGCAGATGACACACAGATATATATTAGACTGACACCAGGAGACCGAGGCCCTGTACAGGCTCTTGGTAAATGCATTGAGGACATTAATGACTGGATGTGTCACAACTTACTTCAATTAAACAAAAACAAAACTGAGGTTATTGTCTTTGGGGCTAAAGAAAAAAGGTTGGACGTCACTACAGAGCTTCAATCTATTCAACTAAAAACTACCAACCAGGCCAGAAACTTGGGTGTAGTGATAGACACAGACCTAAATTTTGATAAACACATTAAGGCAGTCACTAAATCAGCCTATTATCATCTCAAAAATATCTCAAGGATTAAAGATCTGATGTCTAAGCAGGACCTGGAGAAACTAGTGCATGCTTTCATCTTTAGTCGACTTGATTACTGTAACAGTGTTTTTACAGGACTACCAAAAAAATCCATCAGGAAACTGCAGCTTATTCAGAACTCTGCTGCTCGGGTTCTCACAAGGACCAAGAAAGTAGACCACATCAGTCCAGTTCTGAGGTCTTTACACTGGTTACCTGTCTGTCAGAGGATAGACTTTAAAGTTCTGTTACTGGTTTATAAAGCTTTGAATGGTTTAGCACCAAAATACATGACTGACCTCCTGACCCAGTATGTACCAGCCAGACCTCTCCGGTCATCTGGATCCGGTCTTTTATCAGTTCCTAGAGTCAGAACTAAACATGGAGAAGCTGCATTCAGCTTCTATGCTCCACAGATCTGGAATAGACTTCCAGAAAACCTTAGATCTGCTGAAACACTCAGTGTATTTAAATCCAGGTTAAAGACTCACCTGTTCTCAGCTGCATTTGATTAATATGTATTCAAAAGTTTACGTCTGCACTGTTTATCTATGCTTGTTTTAAATTAAAATCTTTTTACTTTCTTTTAATTTTATTTTAATGATCACATTTTTATTATTTCTTTTGATTGCTTATTTTAATGTTTTATGTAAAGCACTTCTCTGTACATGAAATGTGCTGTACAAATAAACTTTCCTTGCCTAATGTGGCTGTCGGCTCCCTAAGCTCTGCAGTGGAAAAAGTAAATTGTGGCGTTCCCCAGGGCTCCGTACTTGGCTCTATTTTATTAATTTTATATTTGATTCCTCTTGGGGAACTCATCAATAAATTCAGCCACGTTTCTTATCATTTGTATGCAGATGATATCCAGCTCTACTGTTCTTTCCCAGAAAATGATTATAACAAGCTGCAAAGCCTGTTGGATTGTTTAACAAGCATCACAACATGGCTGTGTAATAATCATTTAGTTTTGAACTCCCAGAAAACCGAGACATTGATCTTTGCCCCAGAAAATAAAATTCCCTCTATCAGACAACACCTCGGGTCTCTGAGCTCTTCTGTCCAGTCGAGTCTCAGAAATCTTGGGGTGTTGTTTGATAAGTCCATGTCTCTGGAAGGCCACTCAAAACAGCTTGTAAAGAACTGTTTTTATCATCTAAGAAATGTGGCAAAATTAAAAAGTATCTTGTCTCGGTCTGACCTGGAAACTATTATTCACGCTTTTATTTCCTCTCGTTTAGATTATTGTAACTCTCTTTTTACTTGTTTTAACAAACGCTCCCTGAACCGTCTTCAGCTCGTCCAGAACTCTGCAGCAAGGCTTCTAACAGGAACCAGTAAACGGACACACATCACTCCGATATTGTCTGCTTTACATTGGTTACCTGTCAAATTCAGAATTGATTTTACAATTTTACTTTTAGTTTTTAGAGCCTTGCACGGTCAAGCCCCGACGTGCATCTGTGACCTTTTAACCCGGTACTCTTCGGCCCGATCCTTGAGGTCTTCCAGTCAGAATCTTTTAAGCATCCCAAAAACCCGCTTTAAGACGAGAGGAGACGTCTCCTTCCAAGCTGTTGCTCCTCGTCTCTGGAACTCCCTCCCACTGCTGTTGCGTTGAGTGTTTTAAATCCCAGGTCAAGACGTTTCTTTTCAGAAGAGCTTTTAGTTGATCTTAGCCCTTGTATTACTATGTTTTACTGTGTTTTTAGCTGTTTTATTATTGATTATTGGTTTTATTTCCCTGTGTCTTCTGATTTTATGTTCTTTGTTAAGCACTTTGTGATCCGTTCTGCGAAAAGTGCTATAGAAATAAATATTCTTATTCTTGTTCTTCTTCTTCTTCTTCTGTCCTGTTTTTGTCAGAGGTTTTCTCGGAGCTGTTACTGATGCTCCGCTTGTGTTCTAACTTCCATGTTTACTGCCAGGAGCAAGAATAATCCTTTTTTTCCCATTTTTTCCTTAGATTTGTGCAGAAAATGTTTTTTGATTTGCTAATGGATGGACTCATAAGTGATCCAAACAAAACATACGGACTCTAAGGACTTACGCAGTCATCTAATTTGTGAATAACAAGTTTGGTGGAGTGAAGTCTTCTTGAAATAGCTGCAAATGTTTGGGCTTCTCTTTTTCAACCTCCAGACTCCTATGGGTGACACCAGAGAACATCAGTCCAGTTCATATTTGTCAGTGTGTTAGTTTCACACCAGCAACCTCTGTGACCCTGCACTGGACAAATGTATTGTTTGGTTACCTCCAAGCCACACCTCCCTCCCTGCTCAGTCCAAATAGCCAGGCCCCCTTTTTTGGGGTCATTTTTCAAATCTGGGCTGAGATGAGAGTCTCGTCTTGTTGAAGAGAATCCAATCTTTTTTCTATTTAATAGGAGAGAAAACAACTAAACTGAATTTCCTGTTACTTTGATCCATAAACCATTCATCATTTTATGTCAAACAACAGAGGTGGCCTTTCCACATCTTTCCCTGAAATGTAATCCTGTTTGCATACACAAATAAAGCAACACAAAGCTGAATGTTTAAATTCACGGGTCATGGTTTGTGCTGAACAGCAGGATTCCTTCATGCTGTTTGTGAAAATCCTGCTTGACTGTCCCTGAAGCATTCGTGTGACATGCAGAGGTGTGCCCTTCCAGAAATATGCCACACTGGATTGATGGGGTTTACTGTGAAACTATGATATTTGGCATAGAAGCTCGATTTCCTCAACTACTTTCCCACAGGAGACACCCTGGTGACAATCAGTTCCCCTTCCCTCCTTATTTTCTGCTGGTTTGCTGGAAAACTTTATGAAAATCATCTCATAATGACAATAAAAATGATCTGAAGGAGCTAGGAACACAAATTATTAGAGTTGAATATGACAAAGTAATCATAAAGATGAAGAAATTTTAAAATCACAAATTTCTTTTCTTTGTCTTTTACCTTTTATCTTCTGGATGACCACAGTGAATCACCCATCTCCATTTAAGCTGCTCCTCTGCATCCTTCTCACTCACACCAACCTGTATGTCTTTACTCTATTTATGTCCTGCCGTGCACACCCCGATAAACCTTGATGGTACATTTATATTTCCTGACATTAAAGTAGGACGAGAACAGGTTGTCGGTGGGGTCTGAAACGATGACCTCTATGTTGCCCTCAAGGTCAGTGCACATGGGTAAACTTCATGGAAAAAAAAATATATAAGCTCCAATGTCTGCCCCTGCACCATCAAATATGTTCTACTTGTTTGTGAGCAGAACATTATGGTTAAGTACTGGTAAAACCTATTTTAGTTTGAAACCAGGTGCGGAAGAACCAACACCATTCTTGAATTTGTTTTCACTTTGCAGCAAATACCTACACCGTAGAAGTATGGACTCTACATTCATGAAGGTCCCAGGTTGATCCTTGTCTCACACTGATGGACAGCCGCCCTGCACAGTCACTGGTGACATCTAAAAATCTAAACCAGCATTCAGGGCCTGCATTGGTTCTTCATGGTGATCATACGTAACAAACACAGAAAGATTCACACTTCAAGCCATCGTGTCCTCTGTCTGACCTCTGAGTTCAGGTTCATCTGTGTTCTGCAGGACAGCAAGCTTCAGGTAGTAGGAGTATATTCTTCTAGGATTGTTAAAAACAAACAAGCAGCTAGACCGAGTCATTTGAAGTTTGCCTGTCCAAATGGCAGATGTTGAACCACACAGTCACAATGAAGTCAGAATCAGAATATGTTTTCTTGGTATCACTCAGATGTAATTAGTTCTAATCATAAATAGACATATGTATTATTATACATAGATAACACATTGAGCTAATTAAAAATGATCCTTGACAAATCATTGACAGATAAAAAGCAGTTTGATGCATGTATTTATCTTTTTATTCAAAGACTTGACATCAAAAGCTACTGGATTTTTTGGAAGGTTTTCAGTCTTCAGGATTTTTTCATATAAAAAAGCCAGACAAGTTTTGTCTAATGATCTTCTTTAGTTTGCTTGTTCCAGGACTCATTTTATTTTTTTTTTCAGCATGTCTTTAAAATTCACCTAAACTTCAGTTTTGATGTGAAGTTTCATTCATCTACATATCATGATTCTGTGTTTAGGTTTTAACGTGTTCTGTTTCCCCGTCAGTCTCACCATGTTCAGGTTAATCATCCACAGCTGTCTTCATTTAGTTCATCAACCTCAGTGAGTTTAAGTGTTTGGGTTTCAGTTCCTCATTGACAGTTCATCTGCTCTGTTTTGGTCTGACATTTTTGTTTCTCCATGGGCTTTTCATGTTTTTTTTTTAACTTTATTAAGTGTGTTGAGTTCCTGTCTCCTGCATTTGGGGCCTCCACCATGTTCTGACACACCACTTCCACTTTAATTGTTGAGTGATTTGCTGCTTGTGGGGTTGTGACCCTGTTAGTTTTTCCACACTTGCATGCTGTCTCCACTCCACTCTGCTCTGCAGTGAAGCTCCTACGAGATCCTGCAATCCAGAAAAAACATTCTGGTTTGATGATTTTTATCAGGTTGTTAGGTCAAAAATCTTCTAAAACTGTAATTAATGCGAAGTTGTAGTTAAAGGAGTCAAATGAAACAACTTTTATATCTCTTGAATTTTCTCCATGAGATTAGACTAAGTCATGAAATGTCTTCAAAGTCCAGAAAATGAATAAAATACATGAAATCTACATTTAAAATGTTTTAGCAGAAGCATTTATGCAACATTCCTTAACCTTTGTTTTTTCCGGAGTAAATAGTCGAACAGATTTTTCATGGGAACTAAATATACTGCAAAACAAACAACTTTATTACATATTTTACTTTAAGTTCTTAGTCAAGTGAGCTGCACCTGCAGGAGGTCATGAGGGAGCAAACGTCTCTGTGTATAGATATTAGACATCATTTCCAGATGAAACAGGAAGCTGCCACAGATCATTCATGCCTCGGTTTCCTTCTGTGGAAGAGTGTGCTGAAAAATAGAAAGTAAAGGATGAAGAAGAAGCTTTGCTCCTGCATGACTCTGCACAGAGTCAACAGATTTGATCATGGAAGAATGGATGAGTGACTCCATCAGACAAAGAGCTTGATCCGAAAACACATGAACTCCTAATAGAAGCTTCCATTCAAGTTCAGTCCATAGCAGAGCCATGACATTTTCCACTTCACCAACAATCAGCTGAGGCCACCTCTGCGGGGCACCACAAGGGGGCTCTGGTTTCAAGGCCAAGTGCAGCTGGGGCAGTTGCTCTCATGACTGCACACATGCCGCTACTGAATATCAGGTAAGACCTCCGTCTGCTCAAAGCATCAGGATGTGGTTGAAGCATTCTAAATAGGAGGGAAGAGAAAACTGAGGAAAAATGTTGGCATGAGATTAAAAAAAATATATACATGTTCATAAACATCCATTCCATCATCGCACACCAACACAATGAAATCCTGCAGCCTGAAGGCCAGAGTGCACAGAGGACCAGACTCTCTGCTGTTTCTAATGCCAAACAAAGTCCAAACATTCAGACTTCCGTCTCACAGAGACCAAATGTTTTACATTGACCAGTCTCTGCATGTCCTCCAAACTGATGGATGAAGTTTTTTCCCTTCTTTTCCACAGTGTGCGCCTCTAACAGGCAGGCGAGCCTAATGGGATTTAGCTGTGATCCGATGACTGTGAGCTCATGTTGTGTACATTTCCCTCTCCACTCAGTTGGGTGGACACAGAGCCCCCCCTCCGGGTCGGCATGTCTCTGCATGAAAGCTGTGACCCAGAAGGTTTCCCTTGTTCCTAATTTCCTCTGTTTATTTGATGTTTTTGTATCAAAGTCTCCAGGTTTCACAGGACCACCGTGGAAGTACTGATCAAATGTGGGCAAGGAGACAAAATAGCCAGCGTCTGCAGAGAAACCTCATGTGGTGATTGAGTGTGTGTGTTTGTGTGCATGTGGACATAGAGAGGGATTCCACATTGTGGAGTGCTGACATCTGCTGCAGGCCCTTGCAGGGCTGGAATGTGATACTCTCCTTTACACTAATGCTTTGGCCCAAGCACACAAAGCTTTCCCAATGCCCCTCTCCACAGGGGCAGCACAATTATTAAATGACTACATCGGGACTCCATCCCTTCTTTCTTCAACCATTACCTTTGATTAAAACCACAAAAGCCTCCTTCAGTCCTTTGTGCTGCGGAAAAGCTTCTCCAACGTGCTCTGTGGTTCCTGGGCTCGCCTCGGTGAGACGGGTTAAATTGCTGCAGCATTGCATCATGAGTCCGGCCCAATGGGTTCAATATGTGTGCAGCAGCACACTCGACTGCAGCAGGAGGACACACTGATAGATGTGCCGACGATGGGATGGGAGATGAGGGGAAGCATGTGCAACACCCCTGATGAGGCAGTGCACGGTGCCGCGCAGAAAGGAAATTGGGAACAGGAGGGAGGATTGTTCTGAGCGGGTGTCTGCTTTGATAAGACAAATTGAGAAGCTCTTCAACATTTCATTCGCCTGACACACAACAGAGCACAAAGTGCATGTCAGACATCTCTCTCAGCTCTCATTTCTCTTCCAGTAAAAACTGAAAATGTTTTTTAATGGAAAGTTTCACCTGGATTCCTGCAGCTCCAGAATCTGAATGATGCTATGTTTGCACTTTGAATCTTATGGGAATAAACTGAACACTGAGATAAAAGTGGATCATTTCCCCGTAAAATTACACTGCATTCACTTTCACTCATCTCTCGGCTGACAGAACTTGATCAGGTTTGACTTGTATGTGGAAATGGGCGAATACAAGATTAATAATGAGAAAGAACTTTACAGATTTCTGATGTGAAAGTTCATCTGGAAGAGTCCCGAAAAGAGCTCTGAGACTTTGAAAGTGAACAAAGCGTTTCCTGTGAGGAGGAGGAGGGGGAGGAGGAGGGATGGGGGGGGCTCTAGAACCTGCGCCCCGCGCGGGGCTCCATCACATCAGACAGCAAAGCAATAGTTAACATGTTGGGGAGTTTCCTCTACTCGGAAGTTCTACTTTATATGTGGCACCTGTTGCGCGTCTCCAGAAAGTGAGCCAGCCGCGCTCGCGCCACGACATTCCAGCCCGTCTGCAGTCTCCGGCTCCGGGTTCAGGCTCCAGTCCAGTCCGTGGTGGTTTTCTGGGCACAGACTGGATCAGGTTGCGGGACTCCCTCCCTGCTTCTTTGTGCGTGAGCTCCGGCTCTAATGCGTAAAGACATGCCGGGATTTATGGGACGGAGAGTAGAACGCACTGTGGGCGCGCACGCGAACCATAGTGCGTGTTGGCGCTTGTAATGATCTGGTGCCGTGGATAATACGCGTGCCAAAGGGCGATTTTCCATGTAATGCCAAGACTGAAAGTTTAAGAGCAAACTTCGTTCAGCCCGGAATCCAACCCTGAACAGAGGCGACAGGTGTTCGTGCGCGTGCACTGCCCAGAGGCGGCAGGTTGGAGACTAGACGAGGACTGTTCTCATTCATCCAGTTGAAATTTCATTTCCTACTGAAGGACTAATAATCAAGATTATGCGAGTTCCGCGCAGCGTCTGTCCGCCCCGAACGTGCCCAAGCGCGCACTGGAGTCCTCCCAACCCCGTGCGCGTGTGCTGATGCCCATCCGCCCGTCCGCAGCGCTGTGTGATCGCCAACTACAAGTCATCCAAATGAGCCTGTCATTCATTTTCCTGCTGGCATCGCTTCTCCAACAGTATGGCGCGGGAACTGAGTCCAGTCACGTCATCAAGTCTCACCTTCCAGGTGTGAAAGAGCAAAACGGTGAGTCTTTGCTGCCGCGTTCTAGAGTCTGCAAGAAAACTTTCATTCTTCAGAAAACTTCAGGAGTGGCTGCCAGTTTCAGCTGCATCGATTCAGACAGAAGTGGAGTGAACTGACAAGTGTGTGCGTGCGCGCGCGCGTCTTTAAGAGGGGGAAACCCTGTTGAAATTCCAGGTCCCCCGGGAAAAGTTTCCTTGTGATCATAGAAAGGCTCCATTCATGCAGAAGTAGATGCTCCGGGCAGTCTTTTTCATTCTCCCTGAACTGACATTAATTCAACGTTTTTGTTTGTTTTTTGAGTCTTTCTTGTCAGACTGAGACTCCTTCTGATGATTTAGCTTATCAGACGCCTGACACATCAATGGTTACTCTTTATGAAACTGTTTGCCTCCTTGGAAAATATGACTTTTTGTTTCTGCCCAGAAATAACCCATGAAAGAAAGATTGCCCAGACCTTTTTTATGCCACCCTGACAAATTTTCTCTCTGTGACTGACTGTCAATCATCAGATATTTCATTAAACTTTTATTTAAGTCAATGCACAGACATTAACTTTTAATGCTGAAGATAGAAATAGATGAGTTCAGCTGTGAATATGAAAAAAAGACAGTCTCTGCATGGTTGGTAAATCTCTCACCACCTGATAATAAAGACACAGGCCTGCATAGATATACATAATCATTTCCAGAATTGATTCCATTCAGATTTTTTTCCAAGTCTTTTGATTCTTCAATTCAATTAAATTTTAAGTTTACACATTTAGACATAGTTGTTAGAATTACATGAATAATCTGCTATATATTTTTAATATATTGATATTAATCTGATCCAGTTCACATACTGTAAATGTATCAGTGAAATAATGAGATTGTTAATATCATCCAGAGTTACATGGATTCTCTAAAGCAGAAGTTCTAACTAAAATGTTCAGATCATTAACATTGGAAACATTGTTCTGCTTCTCCTGGAGGACGTTTCAGTTTGACCACTAGGTGGTGATCGTGCTATAGCTGTACACCTTATTCCAGAAGAAGACAGTATGAGGAAAAAACAATGTTTTAGACCACAAATGGTTACTTTAAAAATATTTCCTTAAGAGTTTAGAAAATTAAAATAAAGATTTAATCAGTTAGTCAGTTATACATATTTAGGTTGACCGAGCGTTAGCATTAGCTATCCTATGGGAAATTAATTCATCGGTAGCATCAAGCTAGCAGACTTTAGCTTTATCTGCTAAATTGATTTATATATTTATGAATCGATTATTGATCTATTAAGCTTAAATCGATTCAAATGTATTAATCGAATCCATATCCCTATAAAGAAATAAAGTACTCTAAATGAGAGGGTCGGATTAATCACCTGTAAGCAGAACCCCTGTTCTGGTGCAGACCAAACTCCTGGAATGATTGGTTCTGAGTCCAAAGTGTAATCAAGTGGTTTTGAAGGATCATTTTGAAAAGGGCCGGTTGGTCACATTATAAAACCATGGTTTGGTTCGCTTAATTGCAGAGTTTATTAAAGTGCAGTAAACAGTAAGTGTCCATCCACAGAGGCGGCGTGCTTCAGGCTGCAGATGTTGCCTCTGTCAGATTAACTGCTGCGGCGGGTTTTCAGAGGCAGCAGGTTCGATGCGCCTTATGAGGACACAGCGCTTATTTTACAGAAACAGTCAGAGCCAAGAAATTAGAAGCTCCCCTCAGGACCTCTAGGTTTAGTCCTGATGACTGCTTAAGGAAAACAGCAGGGAGGGGGGTGGAAGGTTAAAGGAGGTGAAAGATGGATGGAGAAATGTTAACTTGTCAAAGAAGAACTGATGAAGGCATTCACCCGAGCGGCAGAGGCAGGGCAGGCAGACTGGAGTGTTTGACTGAAGCGTCTAGCGCTCGTCTTGTTGAAGCTCCAAGAGACAATTTGAAATCGATTGAGTGTGGGGAGGGAGCCAGACCTGTCTGGCATGTTTTGTAGTAGTTGTCTGCAGAGTTATGGTCCCCAGCCGTAAGAAACTTGGCAAGTTGCTGCTGATGACTTCATAAAATATCGGAGAGAACCACCTCCCACTGAGAGGCATTCAAAGCAATGAGCATCAAACGATTTTGATCAAACTCAGTACACATGTGGACTCTGAAAACTCCACTGTGTGTGCTGTGCTCATAAATAACACATGGCTTTTCTCTGGCTTCCTGTCGCTCAGAGACAGACTTTAAATCATTTTTACTAGAGCACGTGTCAAAGTCAAGGCCCGGGGGCCAGATCCGGCCCTCCGGGTAATTCTATCCGGCCCTCCAGATCATTTTATTTATTGTTATTAATGGCCTGATGTTATCTTGCACTCATTTCTAACTTGTATAATTTTGACAAAATATATTTTTATGAAGAGTAACGCCTGGCTTACTCTGGACGTGGAAGCACCGCCAAGTGTCACGAAACGGAGTAAAAAAATATTGAAAGTTATTTAAGGTTTAAGTTGATTTATTCTGTAATAATATTCCTGCCTTTTTATTATTCACAATCATGTGAAAAAGTTACAGTTTTAAAGTTTTAAAAAATTGTCTTTCTGTTAGTTTTTGGTACTATTTTGGTATTTACTAAGATTTTTTAGGCTATTTTGGAGTTTAGCTAATATTTCAGCTTCATGCTAGCTGTTTTGGCTAATTTAGGCTTTTTTCAGTTTTTTAAACTATTTTGAAATGTAGCTATTTTTTTCAGATACAAGCTAGCTGTTTTTGCTAACCTAAGTTTTTTGTTAGTTTTTAGGCTAATTTGGCCTTTAGCAAACATTTTTGCTTGCTATCATCTTCAGTGATTTCAGCTATCAGCTTCAGCATTTTTAGCTATCAATTTCAGCATCTTGAGCGGCCAAATTCAGCTCACAGCATTCACACTAGCATTATCACAGGTAATGCTATATATCTAGTTCATAATTTTGTTAAAAAGTTATGGTTTAATGTTTTAAAAATGTAGTTTTAGTGTTTTCAGTAAATTTTTATTCTATTCGGTTCGGTGTGTTTTGGATTTTGACCCCTTGTACGTTGATTTGACATCACTGTGCTAGAGCTAACACTAAGTGTGCCTCTGACATGTTGCACCCACATGAACCAGCTGGACTTCACGACGCTCAGAGTCAGAGCTTCTGCTCATGTCCAGAGTCTGAATGAACACGATGAAGCAGCTTCAGTTTTTTTAGTCTAAAACAGATGAAATTCAGCTCTGGCAATGTTCAACTCCAGAAAGGTCTTTTGGCTTTGCTTGGCGGTTGTTAATCTCCACTCTTCTCTCATTCATCTTTTCTTAACAATTTATGATTTTGTGGTAGTTTTATTATTGGTCATTTTTTGTCCATAGAATGTTAATGACCTTTACTATCTGTAAATGACTTTGACCTACCTTATATTTGACCTACCTGTTCATCCACTGAGGTTGACACCTGCAGCTCTGCTGTGTCTCCTGCACACTCACAGAAGAAAGGATGCAGATTCAGCTGAATCTGCGCTGAAATCACTGCAGATGTTCATCATGTGTTTACAGTCTTTGTGTTAGACTTAAACAGACTTGAACTTTGTGTGCACAATGCCACTGCAAGCTGACCCCGGAGAAACGGGGTATGCAGAGTTTAGCAGAAATGCTACAGGGAACCTAAATGCAGGAGATTGGTGTCTATAAACTACTTAGTAAAAGGATGTGTTAAGAAGCTAAAATCAGCAAACAGAGAGAAACGTAAAAAAAGATAAATTTCATTTTTGCTGTTAAAGTGTCTGTTTGTGTACCAGTGTTTTCCTCTGTCCATTTGCTACACGCAGTTACTAGAATTCAAAGGATACCACCCTGTCCTCATTTCTTGTGAAAGTAAACTTTTCTTTGAAGTGGATTTTCTTTTTTATTTTTTTTTCTGCATGCTCTAATTTACTGTTCTTCGAATGAAAATCAGCTATAGTTGTGGTAAATTGTAATTGTGGATTACAGACTAATAACAGTTGTGTGTCTCTAGACTGCAGCATGTGTGAGACACTTTCAGAGAGGAATGTCTGCAGGTTTACACATCTCTGATGAAAACAGTGTTTTTAGTATTTTTAACATGTTCTTGTGGCATTTTTCTGATGGTGAAGGACATTTATTAGTAAAATTAAGCTTTCTTTCTTAGTATTTCTTTATTCAAATTGTTGTGAATCAGGAGCAGACAGAAAAAGAGCATCAATAAAATCACATTTGTGGGATTGAAAATAGTTGGGGGGAGGGGGCACAACCTCCCTTCTCCTCTCCATTCTGATGCATCCACTTGCAGCCAAATAGATCCATGAACGTCTTTGTTTTCTGGAATCTGGATCAAAACTGTACAGCTGGATAGCTCCAACATTGCTCGCTATTTTTGAAGCACCACTGATGTTAGGTTGGTGTTGTGAGGGCCGTAAGCTAGTGGGAAAGTGTGTAAACAAAGGGATGATGGGAAATAGACAAAGGCTTACTTCATATTAACAGTCCCAGCCACACCTCAGAGGTAAATATCTAATGTACTCCTGTCGCTCTGCAGAAACTATGTCCTAGAAAGCGACACAAGTTTTTGATTTAGGCTAAAAACGGAATAATCATAATTAAAAGACACTTTTACGATTGATCAAAAGATGATCAAAGTGGGACCTTAAAGCTTTGTTATTTAAATCTGTATTTAAAAAAACATCCTCAGTAACTAGCACACAACAAAACCTCCAAAGTTCTTCCTCTGACAGAAATCAGGTTAAAATGTTTATCATTGTTGTACCTGGATTTATAACCCCAATACAGCATCGTCTCAAGGAAGACGGTTAGAGGTTGCAGCATTCTTCATCACGATTATGATCCGACTCGGTCTTGTCATCAGGTGGGATCCTGGTTACACCTCAGCCACATCACCATTCCTCCACAGAGCCACGCTCCGGAAAACAACCATGCACTCACGCAATTAAACATCCCACGCTGCCTGACATGCATGAGTGATGAACGCTGCACAAAGCCACAAGCCCAATTCTCCTTTCAGGGAAAAAAAAGCTCCCTCCCAGAGGAACTTTGGACACAAATGCTTAATTCTCTGAATATTTTAGTAACCGATACCTCACCTACTTTAACAATGTTCAGTCCAAAAACAGGTCTGTAACAGGTTCTGTGACGGAGTCGAAAGCAGGGACAATGTAGAAGCAGTTGGCTTTACCGGTCCACTTCCCTATATATATATATTGTCTACTGGGGGTCTTCTGTGTTTGTTGTTTCAGCGTTTCTTCCCCCTAGTGTTGATGATCCCACAAACACTAATAAAAGTTTAGTTGTAATTTTTTTTTCATTCAAGATTGAATTTGGACATTGGGGGATGGGGTGGGGGTTGGGGAGAAATTGCATATTCAGCATTCTTTTCTCAGTTTTTGTAGAGTTGGTCTCCTCATGTAAATGTGATCAGAAACTACATGTTTTTACATTTTTGTTACATTTAAAATCAAAGATGTGTGACTGTATATTTATGCTTTGAACTGCTTTATATATGTTTTCTCAAATGTATTTTTAAAAAAAAGTTATAAAGGCTTTTATCCACTTGTTTTTTTTTTACTTTTACTGATCTGAAAAATGATCTAAACTGTGACCCTAAAGCCGTGACATGATCCGAACCGTGAGTTTTGTGATCCGCTCCACCCCACTTCTGTCCAAATCTTATCCTGTTTTTACTCTTGTTATGAGCTTTGATTGTCAAATACACTTTAATAGTAATCCTGGAGTTCGATTTGAAGACAGGATGTGGAAAGCAGTGTGTGAAATTCACATGACCCGCCTGATCACACAGCCTCTGTTAATGTGAACAAGTCTTTCTGAATAATCACCTTAATGTGTAAAGCATTTGAAACTATTTGAGAGTCTAATGCAGGCGACATTACTCGTTTCCATTTGAAAGGGAAAGGGCAGAACTTTAGTTCATAGAATATTTGTCCCATCAAACATAATAACTAAAAAATGTGTATCGTTTATGGTCCATAGCAAACGCTGAAAGGCATAAAGTTAAATTATTGTTCTCATTAAAGCAAATGGACTTTTATATAGAGTTACAGTTTACCTAGCCTTAATATTTATTACTTAAAGGACTCTAGGCTTGGCTCATTATGCCGTGATGGTTTTCTTAATCTTAAAGCATTCAGTCGCTGCTTCCAAATCACACAGTTCATTTCCAGGGGAACCTTTTCATTTCTCCTCCCAGAGCCGGAGCTTTTTCTTTCCTTTAGCCCTAAAAGGCCGTGTTTCCATCCCTATCCAGCCCATCTATCACAGTCAGAAATCCAGCTGCAGATATTTGTAGGAGGCGAGGATTACCTTTGATATCCCAACACATCACCCTCTGAGCGCCGCTGGAGGAAGGCATGCGCCCCGCCGGAGCTGCCAGTGATCACAGAGTCTGCTGTTGCCCTGGAGATTAGGAGATTACAGGGAAGACTGGGGTCACAAAGGTCATGGGGAACATGTGCGGAGCACCACATCTGCATATGGGGAGGACAGAGGGGCATTATGCTTTCACTGGATATGATGCAGGCAGTCATTCAGAGACACAACGTAAACAGAGGAAAGTTTGATCTGATTTTTATATGAATGACCACATCTCTTCAAAAACAAAAGGAGACTGAAAAAGACTGTTTTTTTTAAGTCTGTCTTTAAGGTTTCAATGCTGAGTGGAAGTTGTAAATAAAGAAGAAATCAAAGTCTGTTGTGGGAAAATTACTTCAATGAAACAAAGGCCATATTTGCCATCGTCTGCCTTGATGGTGTTTCCTTCAGACATGGATGGGAGTCTTTGTGTCAAAGTGTCGGCGTTTCCCACAAACCTGCAGATATTCCGCTTTGACTAAATGTTTATCTTCAGGATTGGTAAGTTTCTATCAGTTTTTCACGTCTAAATCCTTTTTTTTTGCTATAACCTTCAAAGTCTGTTCAGACCACAGAAGGTTGAAGATTCATTCCAGCCGCAGGCCTGGTGGCCAGCTGCCATTCTCATTTTCACAATCTTATCTTGGGTGATTTCTTTCTCAGCTTTCTTTGGGTTTGAATTTGAAATAACGGTGAGGCTCTTTAAACCAGTGGAGCACAAAACCCGGCCTGCCTCCTAATCTCCGCTCCCTCTAACACAGGTCAGATGTTTTCTGAACTTGCTGCTCACGGAGAGCTTGAATAGATGACTGCAAAGCTGAGCAGTTAATCATTGTGGTGGGCAGCTCTGCAGCAGGCGGACTGGACAGGTGAATTAAAACCATAAAAGAAAATGGCCTGAATGTTCAGTGAAGTCAGCAGGAAGCAACGAGGTCAGACTTCCACCAACATGCAGAAGGTTCCTCGTGAGAATCAGGCATCAGGTTCACTAATTGACAGAGGACAGTTGGTGACTAAGATTACAGTGAAAATGTGAGCATTAACTGAAGAAATTTGTGTTTTTTATTTGCTGTTATAATGCTGTGTTTCTAGTCATTTATTCCCATAAGCGCAGAATCAATCCAGTCACACCAAGTTTGTTGACCTTCGACTTTATATAAACTTCTAAAAAATAGAATTTTTAAAGGTGTGGAGTGGTTTCTATGCACAGTTGTAAAAGAAAATAAAGGTTCAAATTAGCTGCTGTGTTTTTACTCTGTTAGTAACTGCTGTGTCAGTGTTCAACCTAAACCACCAACGATTGTTCCTGATTTGTCCTTTGTTCCTTTCTTGATCTGAAAGGAGCAATTTTCTGTGGACTGTCATTCCAACAGTTCACGATTGAATACATACATTTAAAGAGTGCGTCTGAGGGTTTTATTCAATGAAAGATGCTTTATTTCTTATTCACTAAAACTGTAAGAGAAACCTTTTTTTTTCTCCATTTAAGTATACAGACGCTTAGATGATCAGCTGTGGTGCAGAGGTAGAGCGGTCAACCTGATTGGAAGGTGGTATGTTTGTTTCACTTGTTTGTGTAGAAGTGCCCTTGGGCAGGACATTAAACCCCACATTGCTCCTGGTGGGTATAAGTTGGACTGTAGCTAAGTTAGAAGAATGTTGGACATTTTTCCTTTATTTCTCATCTGTAGGATAAGTTTAGCTGAATCATGAAGCAGTTTTGCCTCCTTGAAGGAGGAACCGGATGAATGTTTCAGGTGCTTTGGCAGAACGCTTCACTTATCCTCAGCAGGAGTTCCTGCTGCAGAGCCCAGCGGTGAGGATTGAGGATTGCAGTGCATGCCGCCCAGAGCTGACTTTCAGGAGGAGCACAGCATCAAGACCGTAACACCCTGAACAAGCTGTAAATAGTGTAATTGATAAGTCTGACTCTGATGAGCTGAGGGAAGTGCTGAACTCCGTGGAGACCAGACTCTGGCTGTGCCAAATCGAAGCGATCTGTCAAAGTCCGTCTGTCACTCAGTGACGGTGAGCATTGGCTGCTCGCATTTCTAAATGCGCTCACTGATTTCTGCTGTTCGCTCTGACAGATTCCTGATGTGAGCCAAAGCATGCAAAGGAACACAACCTTTTCCCGCCTCTGTCCTCAGGAGCTGAGGGACCTGTAGAGACGGTTGAGCTGCTGGAGTTTAAAGTGAGCTGCAGAGCAGAGATGAAAACAGAGCTGGACTGTCGGCAGAGTAAAGTTTCTGGTCTTTTATGTTGTTTTGTCCCAGATTAGAACAATGCCTTTCCAGTTTTTGTTTGTGTCATTTTGGTGAACCTCAATTGTAGCTTCAGTTTCCTGTTCTGCTGGTGGTGGGGCACCCAGTGGTGTTCTGCGCGCTCGTGGCCTCCAGCACTGACAAAGGCACTTCTTCCCAGCAGAATGTCTGTCGCTCAGTGTGTTGACTCTAAACTTTAGTGATGGTTGTGAGTGAACATCAGAAATCTCTGGATTCTCTGATTACTGATAGACGTGTTCATCACAGTCGATTGGTCTTTCTAAAATAGACGCTGTTGTTAGTCAGATAAGTGCAGGAGGTTGTGAAGGGGAACTCTGCCAGGTTTCCTCAGACTCCACAGAGAGCTCAGATGTCCTGTAAACACTACTTTTGTTGAAGTGGACTGAAGCTTTGGCAGAGACTTAACCCTTGGCATGTCTGTAGAATTTGACAGATGTCATCAACTTCTAACAGAGCTATTTCTGTGAGTCCTGTAATGGAATGACTTAGTGAGGGCTGGGCGGGGGGGCAGCTGCATCTGTCTGCAGAGACTCACCTGTCTGTGTCCACTTTGCACTCGCACCTCAGTGTTTCCTCATCATGCCGGTGCTGCAATTTTAACATTTTCTATATCTGATCAGGATTTTAAAGGCATGCCACATAAACACATTTCTTTTATTTGAGAACCCGTACCTGAAGAAAACTTTTTAAATGTTTGTCATCACTTTCCAATAAGACAAAACACAATATGTTGCATTGAAAACAGAATAAATAAAAAAAAACAAAAAAAAACTGAACAACCTGAAGGATTCCAAGCTTGCTACACAGTCCTAGAGATTATATGTTCACATGCAATGTTACACTTGTTATTGCTTTTTTATTTAAAAAAAAGAAAGATTGTATGCCATCAGTACATTTGATAAATCTGTTGATTTAGTTGTTCAATATTTAATTAAAAACACTTTCAGTAGAGCATAAATGCTTTAAATACTGTGGCGTGTAGCGCACCGGTACCCAAACCCGGTAACGGTACACTAAGCCGACACTGGACCAGATGTGGTACCAGACTCAAATTTCTACTAGACGCGGTATCAGTACAGGGTTATGGTTAGGGTACCAGTTCCGGGTTAGGACACCGGTGCTGGACCAGTGTGCATCTGGTACCGTATCTGGTACTGCATCCGGTACTGCATCCGGTACTGGATCTGGTACCGCGTCCTGAGGGTTGTGGTCCCTTGATTTTACAAGCAAAAAATGACGAGTTGGGGACACCCAAAATGTCAAAAAGTGAAGCGGAGTGTTCCGAAAACAAACAGGGAAGTTGGAGGTTGACTCCACCCACAGCCGATATTTGATAATCCAGTCAGAGGGGCGGGGCTGGGGGGCTGGACTGTTACCATTACTGGAACTGCAGATCGTGATGTGGGACCTACATGGTTTGACCAATCACGAAATCCAACTGTAATACCTCGTTTCAACCTTTAGGGGGCAGCACACAGACGGTTTTTGATTATAACTTCAAGAATGAAACAAGTTTATTTTAACTAGTCAAAAATTTGGCAATGACCAACAGACAGCACGTTTACAGCCCCATTTATAGAGGTCAACAGACAAAAAAAGTTGATTTGGGGTTCGGTTACCCTTTCAACCAAATGTCAATATGTGAGGACTTTGGGATGAGAATATGTTGTTATTCTCTTCGCTTCAGAATCTGTTGGAGTTACATGAATCGCGTAAATGGTTAAAGATGGTTGGAAAGAATGTAAACACTGGAACTGAAGCTTTGGAGTTGAAGACTTAAACAAGAACCTCTATGTACAAAAATGTAAAGAGGGTAAACTCAAATACAATTAGAAAACTAATGCAACTGATCTCAACATATTATGTACTTTAAACTACAAATAATTCGCTTTCATGAATCAAAAATGCATTTTTTTTTAGTTTTCATGCCAACATTCTCTTGTTTTCAGTTTCTTTCTACAAATATACACTCTGCTCGGTGTCAACTCCATCAGCCTGATGTCTCGTGTGGCTAGAGAGAAGTTAGGAAAGAAGTCTGAGCTTTTGAACGTGAAATATTTCTGATGCGTTTAGGGGTCAGCACACCTGTCACACCTGTCTCTTGGCGCCTGCTTCATGTCCCCAGTACATGGCGAGATGTGATGTACGACACTGAGCGGGAGCGCACAGCCAGTAACCCAATCATGCACACTATTTTCAGAATGTGCGTTTTTTCCAAAACACAAATAGGTGTTGGGTGCATGCTGGATGTGATCTGTCTCAGCGTTCCCGCTCTGAAACCCCCATGAGAGGATCCATTTCTACTCTCCAGCTGGAATGAGCATGCACATCGGCTATGTGAGGTTATGATTGAGCCACCTGTGGACTTTTACTTTGTGGGTTTTTTGCGTTACAGGTTATTAATGTTATGGTTTTAGCATTATCTTGTATTTTCATAGTTTGATTTTGTTTTTTAGTCACTGTTGTTAAAAGTTTTCAATGAATTCAAAGAAACTATTCCCTGTAAACTATTTCTGGGTGGGTCTTGACAATAAAAAATCAAGTTTGGGTAAAGACGCATCTGAACAAACCAGCAGGTTTTGAGTATGAGTTCTATAGAAAGCACTGAGCTGTAGCTGTAAACATGATGATGGGACTGGATGACTTTGTTTAGTTAATCGTACAAAAGTGTAGTGAAGATATACAGGGTGGGTTAACTGTCATAGTTCCACTTAGTTGGATGAACTCTTAACTTTTTGGTCACATACTTGCCACTCTGAAATGGGAAGAAGCAGCAAAGTTCACTGAGCTGTAACAGCTGACCCATGCTCTCTCACTGTGGACCAAGAGACAAACATGGACATTACTCTCAGCAGAAACAGCCTAAGCCATAATAAGAGACTTAGAAAGCGTTAGAACACGTGTGTCAAAGTCAAGATATATCCGGCCCTCCAGATCATTTAATTTTATTGTTATTAATGATCCAATGTTATCTTGTATAATTTTGACAAAATATATTTTTTGAGTAAAATATTGAAAGTTATTTAAGGCTTAAGTTGATTTATTCTGGAATAATATTCCTGCCTGTTTTTATTCATAGTAATGTTAAAAAGTTACGTTTTAAAAATGTAGTTTTAAAGTGTTCAATAAATATTTATCCTGTTTGGTCCACAACCGTAGGTGTGTTTTGGATTTTGGCCTCCAGCGCGATTGATTTTGACACCCCTGCATTAGAAGGTGTTTTCTGAATAAGCTTATTGATTAATTATGTCTTAACTTACTAAGTTTTATTGCTGTTCTGCTAGTAAAGTCTTTTTTAAATATTACTTTTTACAGTTCTGGTCAAAGTGTGGTTTGGTTTTACAAGTAACATTAAATTTTGATTTAAATTACAAGGGGGGAAGAATCTATTGATTACATTTTAGGAATACCAACCCAATACATTCTTTTGATTTGTCCTGGATACAGTACTGCTCTGAATCAACTTTGCAGAATCGATTTCTATATGACTTCATTCCAACCTAATTTAATCTGCTTTTGCATCTTAGCCTGGAATTAATTTTCAAGCTAATGTTTAAAAGAACACACACAACAGATGTAACAGTAAGAATCTCCATAGTAACCAGACTAGTCTAAAAGCGATGTTTCCTGAGTGAAACCTAATCATACATAAGTTTAAGTGAGATGTCTGGAAAGTCTTGGCGTAACGACAGGTCTCGTTTCGTGCGATACCCCTCTGGAGAAAACGCTGCGGTCACTGAGTCGATAATGAATTCTGTTTGGCAGATTTCTCTGTGTGTTACTGAAACCTGCAAACCTCAAAGAGCCGAGGCCGGATTGAAGGTCCCTCCAGAGCAATGTGAGAGTGCCGCTTACAGCAGAAACAAATACACTGAATGAAGTCATTGCTGTCAAAATATCCTCTACAAGCTGTTGTTTCATGAGTATTTCACATCCTAGCGTTTAATAAATAATAAGATGTTGCTTGGGGTTTGATCATTTGAATGTCTGGATTTCTTGGGAAAGATTGTTCAGAACAGAGAACAGTCAGTTCTCTTTGCCACACAACAGTCGTCCTTGCACATTTGCAACTTTTATGTACTGGAAGAATGCTGAAGAATGCTGTTTCATCCTCCACCCACTTCTAGCAAAAAATGTATTTTGCTACCTGGAATCAAGTTGATGTTGGTGTCCTTCAGTGCTCCAGCAGTCTTCTGCTTTGGTGAAAGGGAGCATTAGCACTCCTTGAAAATATAACTTTTTTTTTTAAGGAACAGGTAGGTTTTGAGATTCTAAGCTTTGGAGAAAACTGATTTGGTTTTTGAGCATTTATCCATTTATCACGGTTTGGGTTGCGAGAGCTGCAATCTCAGCAAGCAAGTACAGACCTCCATAGATACCTTCTATCCCAGGAGGATTCAAGGTTCTCTCCAGCGTGTCCTGTCTCTGCCACAAGGCCTAATCTTGATGAGACATGCCTGTAAACTCACCCCAAATTCATAGCAAAGCAATATCAGCACGGAGTAAGATCAGAGTCATGTTAAAGTCCCTCTCAGATAATCTTTGATGTATTGTAATATTGTATCAACCAGGGGTCAGCAACATTTAGGCATGATGTGCCAATTCAAAATTCTCTTGTTAACAACGGTGCCATCACCAACTTTGATTTGAAGTCTTGTTTTTCACCTTTCGGCGTATTCTGTCAGGTAAAACCACAATTTTAAGTCATAGTGAGACCCAGTCAGGTGTAGCGTGAAGAGTTTTGTCTGAGGACCCTCAGTGGGTTTTTATTAGCTCAGGTGTCCTCAGGTGTTCTGTGAGACAGTCTCACACCCAGCCAACTATCATGTGAACACTAATACAAAGAAATACCAAAATATTTCCAATATGTCTAAAAAATATAGATTTTTTAAACATATGTTGGCATTAACTCGAAAAAGTGCTTTCATAACGATAACAATATTCATAACAATATTGGACAAGGAAAACAGGCCATAGTTGAAATAATATTTCAACTATGTTTGAAACAAAAAGTTCTCCAGTAGTCTACAGTAATAGGATTGGACACAGAACAAAATACCATCAATATTTCTAAGAACTTCTCATCCATGAAAACAAAAATAAGTGTATGCATCTTTTGTTATATATTTTTTGGTCATGTGGTGCAAGATTTTGCACACGCTTTGCATCGATTGTTCTAATAAGAGTTAATAAGAATTAAGATTTAAGCACAGGTAATACTTTGTTATATTAGTTAAGAAAAAATATGGATGTGAAACTGAATTTAGGAAATGACATTTTGAAATGTAGCACTCTGAGGAGACCATCAGATAAATAATATGTTTAAAAGTAGCATCTTTATTGTCCCTTGAAACCAGGAGTGTCAAACTCAATCGGACAGGGGGCCAAAAGACAAAACACACCTTAGGTAGGACTGAACAGGATAAACATTTATTAAACACTCTAAAATTACATTTTTAAACTTTAAAACCAAAACTTTTTAACAGATTTATAAATTAAATATATAGCATTACCTGCAATAATGCTAGTGTGAATTCTGTAAGCTGAATTTGGCTGCTGAAGATGCTAGTGAAGATAGCTGAAGATGCTGAAATTGATAGCTAAAAAAGCTGAAGCTGATAGCTGAAAACACTGAAGTGATAGCCAGCGAAAATATTAACTGAATGCCAAATTAGCCTAAAAAACTATATATATAAAAAAATCTTAGATTAGCCAAAACAGGTAGCATGTCGCTGAAAAGATTGGCTAAACTTCAAAATATCCTAAAAAACTGAAAAAAATAAAGATAATTACCCAGAGGGCCGGATCCGGCCCCCGGGCCTTGACTTTTACACACGGGCTTAAAGAGACAGTGCTGTCATAATCTAGATTCATTAATTATCCAGTGAATGATCTGGCGAAGTGTTTTATCACTGATACCTGAAAACTGTTCTGACTCATGAGAGACGTTTATGAAGCCATTTAAGTTTTTGCTTCAGAGTTTCGGGGTTTCATAGTCCGCTTCATGAATCACATACACTTACTTGAACTCTTGCACTAAGTAGTCAGACAGAACCAGTCTGTCAGGAGGTAGAGTTTCTTACTACTGAACTCTGCAGTGGTTTACTTGCACACAGACCTTCTTCAAACCAAGAAGATTAGCTAATCCGGGAATAACTGACATTAGCTCGCTGCATTGTGAGGAGGAGAGCTAAAAAAAAAAAATCAAAAGGTGAAATATGACTTTTAAGTCCACCTAGTAATGAGAAGGTGATGCTATTTAATATAAAATAGACAAGAGAGAAGCAGGACTAACCCATTTCCATCATCACCTGGCAGAACCTCCCAGCTGCAGTTCACGCAAAGGCTTGCCCTCCCTGTCCAGATGACATTTACAGTCTTTGGTCCAGACTGGAAGTGAAGTATGCATGCACACTGCTGCAGCTGACTGAACCTGGTATGAGAAGGAGACCAGATACAAGGATAACTTCTTTTTTAGTTTTCTTTATTTAGATGAAATCCCAAATCCACACTTTCAGGAATCAACAGGTGGAGGATGACATTCGCATCTTTTTATTGGCTAAATGAAAAGTTGATCGAAAAGATGGACTCAAACTGAAGCATTAGCAGGCAAAATAATTATGGGTAAAAGATAGATTATGGATAGTAAATTCACTTTATTTCTCACATTTTTGAATAACAATTTGAGAACAGGACTATGGGGAGCCGGAGCAGAAGGTCCACAAGAACAGAGAAACATTAAGTTAGTTTTTTTTATTTTTCATTTCCAAACCATGAGAAAAGGCCTTCCTGACAACATTGTACATCATATCATAACATGATGGATTATGAATCATAATTCTCTGAGTCATATTGAGCTTTTACAGACTGTATTACATTAATAAATATAGAGATCAAGACATTAAGACTTAGTATACTTAGTTTAAGTCTACTAAGACACTGATGAATAATTGTGAAACAAAGAACTTGTCACAAACAGGCAGACAGCTGGTTCCACATGCAGCAGGTTTATTATCAGAGCTAATAGTCCACAAAACTAAGCTGGGTCAGACAGGCAGAGGTCATACACGGGCATGGGATCATCCGAGGCGAGAGAGTAGAGTAGTCAGAGTCCAGGCGAGGGTCAGGGGCAGATCGGCAGGCAATCAGAGTTAACAGGGTCAGAAGCAGAAGGTCAGGCCCAGGAATAAACGCTCGGAGTTGCAGGCAGGGTGGCACAAACAAAACTTTGCAGTGAGAGTGGCTCTGTGTGCTGCTTAAGGCCATGTCCACACGTAGGCGGGTATTTCTACAAACAAATATCTGCTGACCTCCGTTTTATAAAAAGTGTTGCGTCCACACATGATCGTTTTAAAAATAATTCCATCCACACACCCCCCCCCCCCCC
>NC_050521.1:2872524-2935722 GCF_002922805.2 Oryzias melastigma | reverse complement strand
GTTATGATCTTGCCAGAACAGTAGTTGACAGTGTTTCCATTAACTCTGAAATTTTGCAAATTGGAATTCCGATAATAAATTCTAATGGAAACACCACAACTTTGAAAAAAAAACTCACATTTTTCGAAAAAAAGTTTTTGCGCTTAGAGGAGGTGGTATTTGGGGGGTATCGAAACTGACATTTTTCGCAAAACTGTAATGGAAAGACTTTTTTCGAAATAGATGCGCCTCTTTGTGTGTCTGTCCAGAGCGCAACACGCGGGCGGCAGGAGAGATCTAACAGCTTCACAGCTTCATTTGCAGCTTCACTTCTGCAGCTTGGAGTCTGAAGATGCTGAAGTCTCGTTTGAGGAAAAGCGCGAGTGCAAGACAGAAACTTAAATGGATCTCGTCGTGATTTTAAACAGAAAAAGGTCCAGCAGCTTACTTGCTGGAATGGTTATTTTTTTAAAAAACCACTGAACAGGTTTCTCACGCTCACCTGGGACTATCAATAGACTCTGCGCGGCACGCGCTCTCCAGACAGAGCTGTGGCGTCACCGCAATGCTCCTTTTTTAGTGAATCAAATAAAAAAATACTTGTTCTCATTCATCGTCGTTTTTTTAATGACTTATCGCGTTAGTTGGTTCGTGCTTTATCGCAAAATGATGATTTAATGGAAACTGTCATTTCGAAACATTGCTTTTTCAAAATTCCTAGAATTTCTATAAAGTTTTGCGCAAATGTGTAATGGAAACGCAGCTAGTACTGACGTGTATGCATTAATTGTCGCTAAAAGTGACGTTTAAAAATGTAAATCAGAGGTTATTCATGTCCACACGCAGACACAAAACCGGAGTTTTCCAAAATCTTCACTTTGGCTGGAGTTTTCCAAATGCACCGTTTTCAGTGACTTAAATCTTCGGTTTGTATGGATGATAGGCCGAAACGTATAAAAATATATTCGTTTTAGAAGATACCCGCCTACGTGTGGACAAGGCCTAAGAAGCAGGTGGGTGATTGTATGATTGCCCAGAGGGGGAGTCAGAGCTCTGACTCCTGACAGAACTAAATTGACTGTAGAAATACTCATGGGTTACACCATTTTTGGCCCTAACTTTAGCCAACCCTTTAATACCTGAGGGGTTGATGTTGGCGCTTAAACACAAAATCTTTAACATACTGTAATTTTTCAACCGTTCACTGATGTTGAAGAGCAGACTCTGTGGAGGCTAAGTGAACTGTACACTTGCTAAATTATTTAACTAACATGGGATCAAACTATCTCCTTCAATTTCTCAATCAATTTAGAAGCAATCTGTGGCAGTAGGCACTCTTCATTGGACTTAGATGAAATGCAGCTTCATGTTGAAGACTCACTAGAGTTAACTGTGTTCATTTAATTACGCATTACATGTAGAAAGCATCAAATGCATCACTGCTCTCATTCAACAAAAGAAAAACGAGAATGTAATCTGTGCACTTAACAGCCATTGATCAGGAACCATTAGAGTCAAAGCTGCTGCTCTCTTTGGATTTATAAGCAGTGATCGGAAATGCCAAAATGAAGTCACTAAATCCATGTTTTTGATGGTCCAACAAATCATAGACTCAGTTCCAGCGTCCATCAGAGATGACTGCCTCTGAAGGTTAGTTTGTTTGCATTCATTCACCCTGACAGGAAACTCTAAAGCTAATGAAGATGTCGTCTGCAGGCTCTGCTCATGTTAATTCTCCTTCTCTTCATCTTCGGCAGCATTTCGATCAGGGTTTTACAGAAAATCACTCTAGTCCACATGTGTCAAAGTCAAGGCCCGGGGGCCGGATCCGGCCCTCTGGGTGATTCTATCCGGCCCTCCAGATCATTTTATTTCATTGTTATTAATGGCCAGCTGTTATCCTGCACTTATTTCTAACTTGTATCATTTTGACAAAATCTATTTTTATGGAGAGTAACGCCTGGTTCACTCTAGACGCGGGAGCGCCGCAAAGTGGTGCGGAACGGAGGCCGCTTTAATTCAGCGTCTGTGTTAACCTATGATGTGATTCACACCAGGCGCGGAACGCCATGGTCCTCCGCAGAAGATTCACGCCGTGCAGCGGATCGTTTCAGCGTCTGGTCTAGTTTATATGTGAGTGGTCCGGATCAATTTGCCTTTCCACTCATCAGGTTGTCTACGATCTCAAAACTTTGTTCGAGCTACCTGCGTACTGCGTAGATTTTCCCATTTTTCACCTGCAGTCATTCCGTATCCACAAAGGGAAGTTGTGACTGAAGGTTGGTGAGCTTCATACTTTGAATGTGAACACAAAGCAGATCAAAAAGCTCCAGTTCTGTCTAAAGGCGTTCTCTCTTTGTAGGTGGTCAAAATGCATTGTGGATATGTCATTCAGGGTGTCATCTTGGTCATCTTCCAGTTTAGCTTCAACAGTGTCTGATAGTGTGATTCAGACTGATACACTCTGACCTTTGAGGTTGTTCCAGACTTTATTGTTTCCTTGCAGACACCTCTGGTTAAATTTGTCCTCAGTCAGTGTTGTATGAAACTCACACAAAAAATCCAGTGATGCTGATTTGACCACAGAAATGTGAACGGCGGCTCATTTGACTGCAGTCAATGTGAAGATACCATCTTCTCTTCTCCAGAACCTGAACTAGACACTAGGAACAGATGAGGGTTTAGTGCATGTGCAGCAGAGCTGTTGATGGAAAGAAGATCATTCATTCAAACAGAGTCTGTCCAAGACACTTTGATTGACAGAGATTTAAAAGGAAATGCAAATGCAAAAACTTATGATTTCTTATTTCATTTGTTCTCTTTCAGAAGAAAAATGTCACACAGACATGTTAAAAACTCTAAAAACAGGATTTTCATTGTAGGGGACTTTAAACCTCTGATTCTGTGCCGCTATAGTTAGAGAAACGTCAAGCTGCTTGGAGATTATCTCAGCTTTCACCTTCAAAATGCTGTTCTATGGTTTTCTTTCCACTCCAGTTCTCTGATTCTCCTCATGAAATCATTAAATAAGGACACACTGTGTCACCAAACAGCACAGCATCTATTTTCACTCTTTAAAAAGGTAGACTGACTGATTGCAGGCTTGATGTTGCATGATCCAAAAGGTCCATGTCTGCTTAAATTGATCAGTTCTTTTGGAAAAAAGAAACGGACAAAATTCATAAAGATGAAAGAAGGTGGAATTTTATTAATCATTGGAAGACAGAACTTTTGGATCAGGTTATCTGTGAGGCAGTTAATGTTGGAGTAACCTGCAGACTTTAGTCACTGCCCTTGCCTGCAGACATTTCTTCCATTTCCCTCTCTAACTTCTCTAATCTTTAAATTGCTCCTGGTGTCAGTTCTGAAGATCCACGCAGGGCTTGGAGTGTTAAAGGCAGCCCGCCAGCAGCTTGTTGTGTTTCTCATGCATGCACAGACGGCGTTGCAGACCCGTGTCTGCATTGCGAACAAAGCAAGCTCCTGACCTGGGGGTGAACAGCACTCTTTCCTTCTCCTTTCAGCCACTTTAGTAGAATCTGTGATCTGGAGTTGTTGAAAGAAAGAGCAGGTTGTTTCATGAAGGAACAGTTGTTCTCTGGAAAGACTGAAGGAATTTTCCTCCATCACTCTGCATTCAGAGCTGCAGCATGACTGCCTCAGACAGCTGGACTAAAAGGTCAAGAAAGCTGGGGCGGGTGGGGTTATTAGATGTGGGGCAGACTCCTTAAAGAAATCGATCTGCTCCTGGAGGCAGAGGTTTGCTTTAAAACTGCACCTCCTGTTGCCCAGAGAATGTGCAATCAAATGTTCTCATTTGTTAAGCTTTTACTCTACAAATGTGGCTCTTTAGTTAAAGGATCAATGAGAGGACAGAGTGTAAACACAAAGTGGCTCTTCTGTTTTTTCCAGAGCAGACACACCACTGTAATTCTTTTAAATATCCATCCAGGATTTCAAATGACTGAATATGTTTGGTCAACCAAGAAAAAACAAATTACTAATCAGCCGTGGTGCTCCTCAGCCGACTTCAGAGCAGAATGGGGATTTATAATTAGCTCTAATCGTTGCGTTCAAATTCGGCAAAGCCACTCCACTCTGGTTTTCCACATATCAGACGGTAATTTTCTCCAAAAAGCCAGCTGTCCAGCTCACAGATGTGAGAACAAAGCCGGCCGCTGCTGCCCTCCACAGCTGTGAGGAGATGGTTCAAAAGAAGCACGTCAGCAGTCTGGTTTGCAGCCCGACCAGGTTGGTTCTGCTGTTCGTGAGAACCCCCTCACAGCCCCCTCCTCTGTTTGTCTTGGCTGTCGTTCATCCACTTAGGGGTAATGGATTTTGATTTTGTGCTCTAATTAACTCTGATTCTGATGCTGCCTTTGACAGATGACACGGAAACTTGGCTTGAAATCTTCTTTGGGCTTCGTTGAGCTAATAGTTTTGCTCAAACACAAACTTTTTTTAGCTTTAGCTATTTAAATCCCTCATCCATGTTCATTTTACTTGCCATAGTGTCTTTAGTTAACTTAGTTGAAGCCAGAGTTTGTCAAATACAATCTACGTTATTGTTTTTCAAATCTGTCTATTAGCTTGCAGAAATGTGACAGATAAAATAAATGAATAGCAACAATTTGAATTTTAAATGCAACAATTTGAACTGAATGTTTGTTATTTAAAGGAGAAGGAATGACATCGTTTTGGAGCTGATGTCGTGTAAATCCAGGATTACAGGCTGAGAATTTAAGGTCAACACTAATAGGCAGCTGTAGTGGAGACTAACATTCTGACACCTTCAGGGCTCCAGCACAACTGCACTCACTAATTAGAGGTAGAGGGGGGTGGGGGGTGGTTGTAATAAGAGGAGAGTCCGCCGTGCGCTGACAGGTTTCAGTCTCTGGGATAGATGGGTCTAAACTTGAGGGGTTGAAAGATTTCGCCGTGGCTTTGCTGGATCACAACTGTTTGCACACCCCCATGCATTCACTGTCATTAACAGCCTGCAGCTGTGCTGTTGGAAAACCTTATCACTCCTTGTAATCATTTCTCAAGTAACACTAAAGATTGCATTAAGGATACGCTGCTCGGCGGTCATGGAAGTAAATCCCCCTCCGGCGTCTTCCGTTCAGCTTTCCGCTGGTGAGCATCGGTTAGTTTTGTTATGTGTGCAGCTTGCAGACAATTCAGGTTGTTTTTGCTAATTCTACTAATTTTAGCCAAATGTAAGAATAAAAAACATGGTTTACCTTAACATGTTAAGACTGCTGCCCGAAATTCTTCCTCATCTTGGACAAAAAGCAGATGTGGCTAAAATGGAAACACGTCAAACACAGTGAACACACAAAAGAAAAATACTTTAAAGACTCTGTTAAAATAACTACTATAGTGGATAAAGATAATCAAATGAAAAGGACATGGTACCCACAGCCAAGACACCCAAAATCCAGAGGATGGATTCTCCTCATTGAGGACAGGATTGGATTTGTCAAATGCAATAAATCAAAGGCTCTGATTTAGTTTAAAAGGCATGCTCGGACACACAGAGCAGCAATGCAGAAACTCTAAAACGCTGGCACAAGAACTCAACATCCTAACAATGAAAAAGGTAAAATCCTCATCTGTCATGACGTCAAAAAACTCAAAGATGACACAAACTCCATAGATGAAATTTTCTCCTTATCCATTTATCTCCCCAAATCCAACCATTTCTGTTTTAATCAAATCTAACGACCAAAAGAAGGCTTCAATCAAACATAGCCATGAGCATCTTCTATCGAAATCCGGGTCCAAACGATGTCGCTCAAAGGGCCAAAATCTAAATGGGATATTTATTTGCATGTCATGAAATAAAAGGAGAAAATAAAGAGGAGCTGGACTTTTGACTTTTCCGTTTGCCGTTGTCGCTCCATCTTGGCAAGCTGAAAAAGGCGGCTAAAGCATCGGAAGTGACCGTGAAGGCTCTTGGGAATTTATAACACAAAAAAGCCCAGGGATGACTTACTTGGGGGGATATTCACCTATAGCCGCTGGCAAAGAAAGTACCAATAGCACCACCCAGAGGCCAAAAGTATATTACAGATGTAGAGTTTTGGAACCATAGAGAGTCAATGGGAAACGGGTAATGGGTTATGACTAAACACTACACTACACCTTATGCAGCCATGACTTGGTAGGGTAAAAGATGACCTTTGGTGGGCCTAATTTGGCTTTCGGGCCCCACTTTCGGCACCCATGATCTAAATGAAAGTCCTGGAACAAACAGAACAACTGAAACACAATGCAGACTCATTCTATGGAGCATACTGTAAATGTGGATGAGAAACCACAACAAAAAAGGACACACAACTCCCTGATCATCTGAACACTCTGGACACTTCAAGAAACAGAAAACACAAAAAAGTTTCTGGACACAAAGACCCAACACAGAGAAGAGAATGCTAGCATGAAGGAAGCCCACACACACAGACCAGGTGTGGTGGAAAATTACTGATCTAATGAGGAGCAAACAATTCTTAGTTCTTCTTCAATTCTACACAAGATTTTAATAAGCAGAATGAGAAATAAGGAATACCTGCTGATCAGGCGGAGAAGTTTCAATTATGTTGACCGTGTTAACATTTAAAGAATGACAGTAAATCACAGAACATAAACACTGCTGTGTTTTGTTTCTGCAGCAGGTGTCAACAGACGTCCAGCTCTGAACGCCACTGTCGCCGCCCTGTCCATGCAGGAAGCCTGCAGGACTTCATTTCCCTTTCAAATGTCTCTAAGCAGCTTATACCCTCACCCACTGCTCATCACTGACCACTTCAGAGTTTCTGCAGGGCCTCCCTAAAAGCACAGCGGTGTGAAAAGGAAATATTTCAGGAGTGACAGAACAGAAAAGAAAGCCGCTAACCATTCATTGCAGCGCCGCAATATCCTTTCCACATTTCATAATCCCGACTTCTTATTCTCATGAGTGAAGTTCAAAACTTTGAAACGGGGGTCAGACAGCAGCTGAACCCTGTTGACCCCCCACCCACCCCCCCTGTTACTGTGAGACTTTTGCAGACAGACCGGAGCATGCAAGGTCTCACCAAGAAACTCCTTTCTCACCATTTCTTTTAACACTTCTCACTTATTCTTCATTAAGCTAATACAGTTAAAAATAACTGCATAATTCGATTGAGTAGCACACATTACATTAAACTAATATAACTCAATAAACCAAATAAGCATCAAACACAGCTCAATCTCACATTATTGGTGTTTTATAAAAGCCAGACATGAAATCTCTTTAGTTTTCATCTTCTGAGTCCAAACTGTTTTCTGGAGGAGGTAAACAGGAGCACGTGCCTGGCACATCAGAAGCCAAAGCAGGCTCACACCCAACCAAATTATTTTTCTAACAGCACCAAGGGTTCCCATGGCCTCCTTCAGATTCCTCAGCTGCAAAAAACTGTAAACCCTGAAGCAATAAAGATTGTAGGTATGTTTGGGAATTTATTGCACCTGTATTAAGTCATGCTAACTCTTAATAAGCTGCAGATGCTGAATTGATTGCAAAAAAAGCCCAAACACATGCTCTGAAATAAGAACACTCTTTGTTAGATTCAGTTTCACCACCTGACCAGAGCAGCTCAGCTCAGGGCTCCCATTCATTTTGATCAGAGAGGAATTAAAGGCAATTTGGATTCGGTGTCACACCACCCCCGCTGCCGATTAGCAAACAGGAAATAGCTGTCTTGAACAGTTAGCTCTGATCTGTGTAACTGCTGGAAGAACACGATGTGGAGGGGGACAAACCTGCAGCTCATTTGAGACCTTCATGCAAACACATCCACAACCTTTTGAATCCTCTGAGGATTTTGTTTGTTTTGTCCTCAAACCTGAAGCTTTCGGTAAGGATGCAAAGGTGCATTCACTCTGAATACAAATCGCACGGCAGAGGCGGTCAGTTTCAATGTTAAGTCAATGGTACAAGCACACTCTGAGGCAATTGAAGTCACGCGTTGCGATTTGAGCGGCGGGTGCGGGTGGAACTCACTTGCTCAGTATGCTGGCAGACAGAGAGCTGCTGCAGGAGGCAGAGGCTGACAGCTCAGGCCTCATCAAAGCATTAAAAAAAAAGAAATTTTCATTTTTCCCCTCTCAGGTTAATACCAGACAGAGAGGCTTCAAGCTCAGCCACAGAGACACAGAAACATAGTGGAAACAGCTGTCATTCAGACACAGCCCCCAATACTGGGAAAATCTTTGAATAATAATCATATAAACCCAAACATGGAGACATCATTACTGATGTTTTTGTTGAACTCTTCACAATAAATAAACCTGATTTATCGAAATGGTATGCGTCTGCCATACATTCTAACTGAGATATCCACAGACACTGTTCCTTATAGAGATCATCCTAAAAACATTAGCCGGAAGCTCCTCCCACATAGCAATAAATCGGCGTCGAACTCAGGAACACAGTTTTTGACAGGCGACAACAGTGAATTTGTTGCACTGCAAGAGAGGTGTGTTGCATGCAAATTTGTCGTGCAAATCGCGTTTGGTGTGAATGCACTTTAACGACTCTTTGTGAATCTGTAAAAAAAACATGTTCATGGATGCAGAAAAATAAAACATCGGTTTGTCTCGGCCGGTACCTAAATTTAGAAATGCAGAGCTGATGACATTTCTTCATGCAGGCTCACTGTGTGTCGGGGTGCGCGCGTGCGTGGGTGTGTGTGTGCGTGTGTGTGCGTGTCGTGGACTGGCTGCGTGTTCTTCATTTGCAATTCCTGAAATTCTCGCAGCTCCTACAGATTTAAAAGTTTGACATAAGTCAGTCCCTCGAGGATTTAGCGATGTTGCGATTGCAACTATTAACGCAAATTCAAGCTAACCCGAGATTTGTTGCTCATCTTGCAACTGCAGATTTTCATTGCAACTTTACTACAACTTAGACCAGTCTGCCGTGACAACAGTCATGATGACGACGCAGCATCACAACTGTTTTCTGTCTCCTTACTGAGAGATGTGCTCTTATTTGTTGAACCTCTTCAGTCTTTTTTCTCTGCAAGCTACGTGTGAATGGTCATTTGTGCTGAGTGCGAGCACGGCCGAGTGCGTGCTCAGCGGCTGTTTTTTTTTGTACGCTGAGCGGGCGCGGGTACGAAACGGCCCATCACGTTCAACAGCTTGATGTAAGTGGCAAAAAGAAAACATACTTGGCCTTAAAATACCTTTAATGCATTGTGTCGAGAAAAAAACAATTGGAAAAAAAATCAAAATCGTGACTTTAAAACTGTGAATGGAATGGTGGCTAGACTTTATCGTTAAATCCCTAACTTTCAGAAATAAAAGGTTTTCCGTCTGAAGTTGGAAAATGTCCGTCTAGCGGTTTTCTGCTGAATATGAACCAACTTCATTTGTCAATGAGTGTAAAGCAGCATTATTCAGAATTACAAAACAAAAAAAGTCTTTTTCATATACACAGGTGCTTGTTATCATTGTCATCTGGTTTGCCTGAAGCTGACCATTAAAAGCACGTATGTGTGTGTGTGTGTGATTGTTTTAGCACTGTGACCTGTTAGGCAGTAAACATGTTTTAGAGAGCTTGTAGAAGCACAGCTCCGGTGAGCATTAATGCCAGTATGTGCACAGGTCCAGGTTTGTCTGCATGCGTGGTCCAGTTTTGTTTGGCAGGGGGATGGTTAATGTTTAACAGTCACCAATGTGTGAACAGAGCACAATGGCTGCTCTGTAGAGGCTCCTATTTACTCAGAGTCACTTCCTCCCTTATTAGCTGCCTCTACCTTCTTCACCGAGGGGGAAAAAAGTAGGTTAAAGGAAAAGTCCTGCCTGGAGTCATGCACCAGAGGGGACTGAGCCTCTGATCATTAGATGACACTGGTTAACCCTGAGAGTGAGGTCACATTCAAGTCAGCGTTGCTCCCAGAGTCCTTCAAGCGTTTCACAGCGAGCCAGGATAAAAGAGGGAAGCATGAAAAGAGGCTCCCGCCGACACCAAGTGTTTTTTGACCTTTGTTTTAATCAGAGCGGACGGTTTTAATCTGACAGACTTTCTGCCTCGATGACAGTAGAAAAAGATCTGAGGTGAAGATTCCCCTCATCTGTCAGTCCAACAGACCTGTCTGAAGGTTCATGAAGCTGAATGAGGATTACACAGCACCTCTGCTTTCATGTCCAAGGATCACTTAGTCTTTAATGACTCTTTATGAAGAGACATTTATTTAGTCACTAAAGGGAATTACACAATTACATACATATCTTTAATGACAAACGCCACATATCATTTCTTGCATACAGTCATCTATTCTTTTCCAATTATTGGAAATATGGTTTATGAGTTTGCTTGAGAGAGCCTGCAGTAATGGCGTTGTAATTAAAAACATGTCACTGTGATGAAAGGCCAGGGTTTAATAGCATGAAAGTTATCGACGTGATCCGTCCCGAGTCCACAAATGGATGCAAAAAATAGTATGATGTAACAGCCTGAAAGGCCAAAAATGTTTCTGCAGTTTAATGGAGAAATGCACAAAACCTACATTCCAAACACAATACATATAATTGAAATTCACAAAGCTTTTTCTTTGCCTTGGTATAAAAAAAATTTTGTTTGATGACTGATTGTACATCTATTTCTGCCCTCAAACATTCATGCTGCATGTTAATCTGATACAACAGTGGCCTGGGTTTGCTGACACTGTTTATACTTGAGGGCAGACTCCTCACAAAGAGCCTGTTCTTTGAGAAGTCATGCCTGAGCTTTATATTTTTTTCTCAGCTGGCACACCATCTCTGTGTCTGTTCCCACCTGGCTCGCCACAAAGCCCTAATGAAAACATCAAAGTGGTGCATGCACTGAGGAGTCCCAGAGGCTCATTCAGATAGAAACCTTTTTTTTATTTTTTTTTTATTTTTCCAGGGATTCGCAGGTTTAAACATTTTTATATCAACAGTAAAAAGCAGAAACAAGCCCGGATCTGCAGGATTGTTCATGCTGCGTTCTAAAAAGTCAACCTGAGCAAATGTGAGGTCTATTTTCTGGCTTTGTTTCTGAACGCTCTTTGCAATGCCGACATTGAACGGTAATGGGTCATTCTCAGAAACTGTTTTTAAGCCAAACTGAAGGTGTTTTTAGACTTCTAGAATTCTATCCGGCCCTCCAGATCATTTTATTTTATTGTTATTAATGACCTGATGTTATCTTGTACTTATTTCTAACTTGTATAATTTTGACAAAATATATTTTATGGAGAGTAAAATATTGAAAGTTATTTAAGGTTTAAATTGATTTATTATGCTGTTTTATCATTCATAATTATGTTAAAAAGTTACAGTTTTAAAGTTATAAAAAATGTGATTTTTGGACTGTTTTGGCATTTAGTAAGATTTTTAGGGTATTTTGGAATTTAGTTAATATTTCAGCTACTTGCTTGCTGTTTTGGCTAATTTAGGTTTTTTGTTTTGTTTTAGACTGTTTTGGAGTTTAGCTATGTTTTCAGCTACATGATAGCTGTTTTGGCTAACCCATTTTTTTAAGCTAATTTGGCATTTAGCAAATATTTTAGCTGGCTATTAGCCTTACCGTTTTCTGCTATCAGCTTCAGTGTTTTCAGCTATCAGCTTCAGCAATTTTAGCTATCAATTTCAGCATCTTCAGCTATCAGCTCTAGCATCTTCAACGGCCAAATTCAGCTTATAGCATTCACACTAGCATTATTGCAGGGAAATCTAGTTCATAATTATGTTAAAAAGTTATGGTTTTAAAGTTTTAAAAATGTAGTTTTAGAGTGTTGAATAAGTGTTTATCCTGTTCGGCCCATGACGGTGTGTTTTGTATTCTGGCTCCTGTGCGACTGAGTTTGACACCCCTGGTTTAAAGTGAACCAGGGTTTACCCCAATAATCCAAAACAAATTCATGCTGAAAGCACCAGAGTGGTCTCTGGTCCGGGACCAGGAACCACTCTGGGACCATTTGTGTACAAGCTTTGGTCCAGAACAGAAATATCTGGTTGAATTCAGACCAAACGCAAGGTTCAGGACTCGATCTGGACCAACAGACTTTTCCATTTTGAATACACCCTTACACTTTGCAACAAACCAGAGCTTACATAAATAGGAAAGGCTCATCCAAACCGGACACATTTGCAGTAACTGTTGCGGTTTGGTTCTCCCAGACACACACCTCTGTGGTTGTCAGGTGCCGGGATGTCGCTCTTCTTGCCATGGTGATAAAGAGGGCAAAAGCTGCTCTGCTGCTCTTGAGGTAAATTCATATTCATACGATCAAACAGTCTCAAAGCTTTGCTTCATGTGCAGCAGCACTGATCATCTGCAGACACTATCTGTGTGGGATGATAACAGAACCAAGCCCTCAGACATTCTGTTCTCTGGGCTGGTTTCAGCTCAACAGGTTTCAGCTGTTCAGGTGTTCTTCTGTATGAATGCTGTTTCACTGAATGACAGTCAGTTCAGGGTGTAAACAGCACAATACAACATTACTGTCCTCATTGGCTTCAAGCTTCTGTGTACCAGCAGTGCACCAATGGTGCACCAATGCCAGCTCCACAGTAATGAAAATACCCGCAGGCTGCAGTGAAGTCACTTGATGATGTCATTAACTAATTTGCATAACCAGGTCATGCATGTAGAACATAAATACAAGTAAACAGAGAAAAATGTTGTTACGGGCTTATAAAAGAGGCTCTGAAGCTTCGTCTTTATCGGGGATCAAAACTTTTTGACTTAGAACAGCTCTTCAGATCACAGAGTGAAATCAGGCATTTTGCTGTGAATATGACAACAGTGTTTATGGGACCGAGTGAACATGTTCTGCTGCTGCTGGTGAGAAGTTAGAAGTGGCACCAGAGCAGCATCCCACTTGTGCTGTGGTCTGTGGGAGGGGCTTAGCTTATATCATCGTCCTGTGACTCAGCAGGTGAGCTCGCCGGGAGGCAACGTATTTCACATCCGTCACAAAAACACATCCAGTGACACCAGAAAAAGGCATTTTTATTTTTAACACAGTTGCTTTATGACTTAATAACTGCTCAGTAGATTTGAGAGGAGCACACATAGAGGACCAGGGTCCTCTAGTCTTTTATTTTATCAATATTTTTTTCATAACACAAAGTAAATTCTAATGTGAATTCAAAAAAATCACTTTGATTTTATTCTTGAGTTTTTTCATACCTTTTATTGCCTTGTTTTTTGTTTTACGAACTTGTTTTTTTTCCGTGCTGCACTTGGAGATTTTTCAGTCTTTAATAACATGATGGAAGATCATAACGGCGTTCTGAGACAGGGGCTTACGCCTGACTCTGTGTTGCTGAGCAGCAGAAGAGGGTTTTGTTTAGCAAGCATTTTTCTATCACCCGCTATGGAATCCAGAACAAGTTTATCAAAAGAAACTTTAAGCTCTTTGTCACTGTGACGAGTTTTCAGTCCGTTAAGTTTCTTTTTCTCCCACTATTTTATAGGATAACAAAGGACAAAATAACGTATCATGAACTGTTTTCTAACTCACACCAAGTTCATGGAACCAGTGTGGACTGCTGGCTGTTGAAAAGTGCAAACTTTTAGATTCTTTATTCTCTAGATTTGTTTTTTTTTTACTGAATTTAATGAATTGCTGGTTTATCTTATGTGCGTCTGGTGCGTCCAGCAGCATTACCTTTTATAACCAAGGGGATTTTGTTCTTCATAAGCTGTTGTGCAGACAGAGCTACTTACACCATATTATGTCACATTTAAATGATCAGTCGGCTTTTTGATGTTGTATAAAAAATAAACTTGGATGGATCTGAAATCCTAAATAGGATGCATACAACACCAAAAGCATTAGGGTCAGTTTTCTGTGACAGACGTTAGGCAGAAGGAAGGCCGTTTCACTCATTCATTTTGGGTGACCACTCCTGTTGCTCTTGGAGAAGGCTGAGTTTTTTCCTCTTGCACATTCTGCAGGGGTTACACACACAGCTCAGACTAAATCTGTCTGTTTGTCTTGCTCTTGCAAGCAGAATGAATCAAATGGCAGAGCATAAATCACAGTACGGCAAAATATGGAGCAATCAAGTCCTAAATGTGTGCAACATAAATGTGTCTGCTTTGCTCTGGTTAAGGCAAACTCATCCATTCGACACATTAACAAACGTGCAGCAGCACTACTCCTGGCTCGTGGAGATTAAAGTATTGCTGCTTTTGTCACTCAGATGTTCTGGACTGATTAAAAAAAGACATTCTCATCAGACCTTTAGAAATAAAAACAGCTTAAACAAACTGAACTGAAGTCTCCATCGGATGGATGAAACACAAACATGTTTTAACCCAGTTTGTTTATTTAGAGCCCAGTTTGAGTTGAAGTTTATGTTGGAATTCTGCTCTGCTGACAAGCACTGACAAGAGCTCAATGTGGAATTCTAATACTGAGCAAAGCTCGTCTTTCTGGAGTACACTTGATTGTTTTATGGATTAGGCCTTCAAGAAATGTGTGGACATCAAATAATTTCTGTTTTTAATCGTTCCACATTTCATTCCAGAGGAACAGAATGAGCTGGGAAAACTGCATTACCGGCAATGATGCAAGTGGGAATACTGAGTGCTAAGGTGATTATTGAGTTTGATTGAAAAAAAATAAGATGGTGTTTTAGGAATGCCTTAAAGGCTTAAAGACATGTCACAAATAATGGATGAATTGCTGCACGCCTTGGTAGAGATGGTCCAAGCTTAAAACACCCTATAAATAAAAAAAATTAAAGAATAAAAGCAAAAACTGGCAGAGCAACGAGTAAATTCGCAGGAAATGTACAGAAGAGTTGGATTAAAGCTGGAAATATAATATACTTCCAAATGCAAAAAGTTCTGAATAGGACAAAAACCTGAAATCTAACCTCATTAAGTGCAGGGATGATGTCCATGTATGTGACATTCTATCCACTGAAAAGCTGCTTCAGTCACACAGGAAACATGTTCTCCTCACATGTACAAGCTGCAGTTAGTTGGTGAACAAGATCCTTTCTCAGAAACGTCATTCTTTTATTCACTTTCTGAACTGCAGTCGTTAGTTTGTATGTCATTTGCACATTTATTGCATGATTAAACTATAATTAGTCAGAAACAGTAATATTTTGGATTCTGCACACTTATCCAATTAGGACTCATGAAGGAAAATACTGTAGTTTCTCCTCAGCTTTGGCCTCTCTTCCTGCAGCAGAACAAGTCACCTGTCCATCAGCAAACCACATGCTCCATGCAGGACCAGAGGTGAACGGTGTGAACGTGATTCGAACATGCAAACCCCCCACAAACAGTCTAGCTCTGAGATGACTGCTGGCTCAGATGGGGTGAAGCAGAAAAACTGCTCGGAACGAGCGATGATTTCACAGTTGCAGTCAGAAAAGCTGCAGGCTGTTGTTGCACAGTGGGCTCAGGTGGAAGTATCCTGGCGATTCTTCATCTGAGGATGACAAGGTCTCATGGATCCGCTGGGGGAGCTAAGTAACAGGCGTCTTTCCTGTGATTAAAAGCCCACAGCTGCTGGACCTGCTGTGCATGCTGATGGCTTTGTGGGAGGTCATCCGACTGTTTCATTTCACGTTCTCCTCACCTCTGGTTTTGATTCTGACTCATTTTAGTAAGCGTCAGTGACGCTTAAATACAAAATCTTTAACATACTGAAAGGTTTCAACCGTAAACACGATCATCGTGATTCCAGCAGGTTCTGAAGGAGAAAAGGTTTGGTCTCGTGGATTTTTGATGACATCAACAACAGATTCTAATCATTGTTTTTCTGTTTCAGGAGTCCAAGATTCCCTTCAGGAAAAGGTCATAACAGTGTCTGGAGAGGGAATGGTTCACAGCCCAGACTTCCCACACACCTATCCCCGGAACATCGAGTTAGTCTGGAGACTGGTGGCCACTAACAACATGAGGATCCAGCTCACGTTTGATGACAGGTTTGGGCTGGAGGACCCTGAAGATGGAATTTGCAAGTAAGAAAAGAATAGTTTTAATACTTTTTTTTTATCGGTAAGAATTATGTCAGAAACCCTCCAATGTGTCCATCTTACTGTGTCTGGCTTCGTCTGATGAGGGATTTCCTCTGCATGTCAGATCCATGAGGGTCTGCGGTCCAAACGCGTCCTTCTTTAAAGATTTAAAGTGTGGCCATTTGTGAAATTGCCTTCGGTCTGCCATAACACTTCATGAATATTGAAAGGCCTACAGCAGTAATTTGTTTCGCCCAAGGCGCCACCGTGGCGTTGATCGGAGCATGCATGTTTTCAGCTTCTTATGGATTGGAGCGGTCTGAATGTGCACACATGAACATGCATGGGGACAGGTCTTCCTCAGGACGCAGCCTGTGTGCCTCCATGTCCTTTTATTACATCTGATCAGTGTTGGAGCCCGTGAGGCAGGAGTCAGAGAAGGGTGGTGGTGCCTTCACTTATTACTCCTGCAGAGCCCCCTAATGGATGATAAATAAACTGCACTTCCTTTCAGGCCTCTCTGTCAGTATTTAATGTGGCAGGAGCAGAAGAGCATTTATCTTCTGCTTAAAAGAAGATGTCAGTGAGAGTTCAGCCTCCCTGATCAATGAGCAGTTTGTGATTCTGACTCTGGGCTCCATCGCGACACGCCAAAGCTAATTCAATCGTCTTAAGTGCTGTAAAGGGCTGTCATCTATTCCAGCTTCTGCTCCTCTCTCCCTTTGCTTTGTTCAGTCTCTGCTGGTCATTGAGAGAAAAAGAAAAAAGCGGCGTGAACAGCGGTAACCTGAGCCCCAGCACACCTGCCGGGTGCCTGCTGCCTGTTGATGAATGGGGCTGAGGTTGTTGTCAAAATCCTGTGGGGGAAAGTTGCACCACTGGGCCTGTGTGCAGACTCACAACCTTTGTCCCGTCTTTACAAGACAGCACTCGTCAGACACCTCCGAGCGAGAAGCCAGACAATGAAAAGATCCTTTTCCAGGGTCAGGCAAGTCAGCACCACTTCTGCTATTTCACTCTGAGCCTTTTTTCTCCTCCACCCCCAACACATTTGGCAGGCTGTGCGGGCAGATGAATGCACATTCACAGGCCTCCCTCCATCCCAATCAGCCTCTTCATATTTTGAGTGTGTTTAAAAATAAATTCCCTGAATTCTCCTCAGATTTTTTAGTTCTGTTTTAGAGTTTGTGCCAAAAACTGCCAAGACTAAAGAAGTATTGAGTCACGGTGCTGCAGCCTGTGTCGTGTCACCCCCGCGCTGCTGCACATGAGAACAGAGGGGGCGGCGCTCTGCACTGTCAGGGGATAAAACAGCCGCAGCGGGATTGGTGTTTGGCTCTCGTTGTGAGCCTGGAGCGAGACGTTGTAGCTTAGATGAGAAGGAACCTGTGTATTTCAGATGCTCATCTGCTATTCTGTTTGTCTGTGATACAATGAAAAGAACTCTCTGAATCCGTTTGAGGAGAGACACGTCGGAGAAGGATTTGTCTTTCTGCCGGTTGGCATGGCAGCAGAGATTCTCCCAGATGAGACTTTTCCAGAGAGGCCTTCCAGCTCCGTCTTCAGTCAGTTAAAAAAATAAAAGAGAAGGTGTTTATTCTGTTGTATTTTTCCCCTTAATCCTTCTGTTGGTTTATAATCTACATGCAGAGAAATCGAAGGTGAAAACTTGGTAGGAGGAGCTTTGTGACTCATCATGACAGTTGTGTGTGGAGTAGTCGTACATGCTGGCATCCCACTTTTGTGCTTGCTCACACTATTGTCCATTAGTAAATCTGATAACCCAAAGTTCAGCGTGCTAATTGTGATCACAATCTGCAATGATCAGGTCTAGATTATTGATTAGTCCTCTGTCCGTGCCGAGTAGCTGTCTGAGGAACAATTTTTACTGAAATCCTTGCCATAATCACCTACTCATGAGGTCTGCTTACAGGGCAGATAACTGAAGTGTGCACATTTTCTAAAGCTAAAAGTCAGAACTTCGACTGACTTTAGTTTATTCAACCAAACAAAACATCCCCTTTTAGAAATGTTGTTTCACAGAAGCCACTCTGAACCGAATCTGTCAGGCCTCTGCCAAATCTAAACTATGTCCCTGAAATGAAAATATCCAAAGGAGCCGAGCTGAATGAGAGGTTAGTGTGCCCACCATGAAAACTGCAAAAACTCCAGTTTAGCTTTTTACCCTGCACTTTTAAAGATCCACTCTGATCCCAGTGGTCTTTAACTTATGACTATAATGTTTTTAGCAAAAAAAAAAAAAGAATAAAATGATGTTTTCCAGGACATAGTTTTAGCAGAAATTCTTGTCCAAGGTGTGAGCAGAACCATTGGCACAGAGCAAACAGGGAGCTTGGGCTCTTAAATGTCCAAAAATAAGCTCTCTTTCAGAATAAACTATATATTTAGATATATAATGTTTTTTATGAATGTCCTACAAGCTTATCCGCCACGTCTCAAAGTCCAGTCAGTGAAAATATTGTCCAACTACAAACTGCTCCGTGTTTACATACAAACAAAACAGCTGTGTAGCATTAGTATGATGCAGTCATCAAATTAACACTTTTTATTAAACTTTTGGTTGCTGCTATGACTCCGGCAGGTTGTCTTCCAGTTCTGACTGGATACCATTAAAAATCACCAGATGTTCTGCTGCTTCATCAGCCGAAACTACACGGTACACAGAGAAGATTAGCAGAAGTGACCGCGAGGGTGTGGCTACGCGTGAGCGTTTGTTTACCTTGTGTGCAGACAAAAGAACTGAAAAAGTCCAAAAAATGACCAAAAATGAGACCTAATAAGAATTAATAATTACATGCAAATATTTACTCACCATGTGGCGACTAACTCTCTAACTTTTTCTTGCCAAAGAGGAGAAAATGCTTGCAACTGACGAGAGTCAGTCTGGACCCTTCAAGATAAAAATAAAACCTTTAGCAATAGACTTATGTCTCTATCGAGAAAAAGTTCTATTGTGATATATATCGTTAACGTTTATCGCCAAGCTATATATATATATATATGACACAAAATCAAGCAAAGAAGAGCTTTTAGTCTTATTTATCACTGAAAGTGAACAACAAAGGATTCCTGTAATTAAAGACTGTTATTAACTGGAAGGTTTTCAGGAGGAGCTTCTAAACTCGGTTCTGGTAAGATGTAAACCAGGCTGATAAAAGCTGCGTTTCAACATGCAGCCCCTAACCTGTCTCATCAGTGGAGCTGAAGTGATAACTTGTGATGATCCAGTTTTTTAGAGCTCAATGTTCAACAGCATGCTTTACTGTGTTCATGCACACTGCGGGGGAAACATCCCAAACACACACCAGAGACATCACAGTGTTGGAGTTCACAGTGTGAAGAGTGAAACTCTGTTCTTCTGTCCAGGTACGACTTTGTAGAGATCAAGGATCCGGCTGACAAGGGGCTCCCGGGTCGCTGGTGTGGGTCGGCGCCGGTGCCAGCAAGCCTCATCTCCAGAGGCAGCCAGATTGTCATTCGCTTCATCTCTGATGAATATTTTCCCTCTGACCCAGGGTTCTGCATCCACTACTCCCTTCAGTCCACGGTAGGCCCCCTGTGAAGTTTTTCTCCAGACCCAGACTACAAATGTAGTTTTTATATTCTGTTCTCACTGTTAAGTATTCAACTGCTACTAATGAGATTGTCTTGGTGCTTCAGTTTCCAAATCACTCTAGTTTCCCTGTGAAACACAACTTTCCCCATATGGGGTTTTCCTGACACGTCTTTATTTCCTGAGATCTACAGCAGAAACAGACTCTGCTGAATGATTCTGTTTGCTCTGTGAGGTTTAAGGTTAAAGTTTATCACATTCTTGCTGCTTTAAAAGTCTGCTTTGTACCTTACAGCATTATTTCAGCAAACATCCAAACTATCCTCCTGAAAACCTTGACTCTGTAAGGATTATTGCATTAGATCATAGTCCTTATTCTTCTCTGAAGTTTCCTTTAAAGTTTAGTTCATTTATTATAAAATATGAAACATACATTTAAAAAAAAAAGTTTTGTTTGTATTTTTTATCTGCATAAAGAGCAACAAGCTGTTCCTAAACCTTTTTATAAACACTCAAGAAACATTGGAATTTATTTATTGAATATAGTTTCCACAACTAAAGATACAAAATGATTGACTTGCATCTTGAAAGTTTAACAAACACATGAATGAAAAAGAAGACAAAAGTCAATGAAAAAAATGGATAAATCTGTGAAACTGTATTTTTCCAGAGAAAACTTACACATGTTATGTGTATTTATTTCTTAAATCAATCAATTCAAATATTGTTTTAAAAACATTAGAAAACAGTGCTCTTGAAAACATGGAACATCTAACAAGTCACCTTAAAGTGAATGCACGTTTTGGGGTTTTTTTCTCTGCTCTTTTTCATTTTTGTTCTTTATGGAGCGGAAACCATGAGGAGGAAAGGGAAACTCTGGGCTCCACACGTTCAGTTTGTCTTCCCTTTGAACCTCCCTCCGGCAGAGGAGGAGCTGGCAGCAACAGCGGCTTTCTGTTTCCTCTGTGGTTTACCAGCAGCTACTGGAAGTCTGGGCCACGCCGAGGCCAGCCATTCAGGTTCTATTTAAACAAGCAATGATTCCTCCGCACCACTTCCACGGGCTCAAAGGGGGCAAGAGTAAGAGCCACTCTGTAATTCACAGGAGGAGAGTTTAGAAAAAGTTACAGGGATGACGCAGAGAGCTTGTGAAAACACAGAGGAGAAGGGGCCTGTTGAATGCAGGGTGGCGAGTGTTGAGCGCCGGCTCCTGTGGGTGAAAGCAGCAAACAAAACATACATCATTGTCCCTGCTGCGTGCTGAAAACCCAAAGCAGACTTGACCTGTGTCGCCCTTTTGGCACAAAAAGATCACTTTTCCAGCTCTGTTTATTTTACGGACTAAAGTTCAGATGAACACCCCGGCTCGTCTGGTCGGAAGCTCGATTTATAAAGCAAACACATGCTACTTAGATGTGAACAGAAAGTGGAAAGCAGATGATGCCAGGTTTGTTTTCACACTGAACTACAGTTTGTTTGCAGTTTTGGAAGACGGAGGGTGTGAAGCTCTCAGCTGCAGTCACAGCCACGCTTTGGAACCAGATACTAGTCTAAACCTCTAATCTAGGAGTCCTAGAGTCAGGCGGAGAGGCTTTGAGCCGCGTTTTAGTCTTTGGAAAGACTCGACTCTGGGTCACATTCTCAGGGCAGATGCTGGGGATAGTAATTCATTACTTTTTTGGGGGTGACCGTGGTGCAGAGATAGAGCAGCCGATCTCTGATCAGAAAGCTGCTGCCTCGGTTCCTGACCTGCTGGTCCCTGTGCCGAAGCATTAGGCCACGGGTCTGCAACCTGCTGCTCCAGAGCCAGATGGGGCTCTTTTACTTCTCCATTGTGGCTCTCTGGTTAAATAAAACAAGGTTTTAACTGGTTAAAAGCAGTTAAGTACTCAAGTAAAAATTGCAGTAAAATAAACCAACTAAAACCTTATTTAACTAGTTAGCAGACAGCTGAACGACACACGTACATAACATAAATCGAGCTAAATCATTTCATTTTTGTGCAACACAGAAAATCTATTGGAAGCCAAAAAGCACAACTAGAATTAAGGAGCGCCAGATTATAAAACAGATTGTCTCTTTTTGAATATTATTTGAGTGTGCCATTTATGTCGAGAAATAGAGTGAAAGTCATTTAAATAGCTCTGATTAATTTTTTGAGCTGGATTTATCTATTTTTGGCAGAGATCTAAAACAAACAGTAAAATAAACTTTTTTCACTGCTGACATAACACACCTGCTACTGCATTGGCAGCATCTTTTATTTTGAAAGGAAATCAGATGAACCTCTGTAAAATATTGTAAACTGTTTCATATTTTGAAAAATAAGGGTCTTTTCTCTTCATATTTGTGTTTTCTTCATGCAAGAAAAGTTAATTTTTATTTTCATAATGGTATCATTGACATATAACTTTTCTAAAGGATGAGGTGCAGAATTTTTTTTGGACCAGAATGGCTCTGTAGTGTTGAAGGTTGCAGACTCCTCCATTAGGCAGAGGAGCCGGCAGCAGTCTGGGAATGTGTGTGTGCATAGACTAATAGGGCTTTAAAGTACACCCTTTACCATTTAGTTACACTTACCTTAGTAGCATCATTAAATTGTTTTAAAGAGCATTCATACTGCACCGAACCTTAAACTTGATCAGAAGTTGCTCTGATCACATCTCTCCATCCTCAGGGTGCTGAAGCAGAGGGTGAGGATCACGTGGTGTCAAACGGAGAGCTCTTTGGCAGCAGAACAGCCCTGACTCCATGACCTTCCAGTTCTGTTAAGTTGCTGGAGCTGCTTCACTTGTCACATGCGCACAGATTTTCTCTCTTCACTTGTAAAAAGTAAATGAGGCTGTGCTGAAGCAGCTCTGTTTCTGCGAAGCTTTCAGTGGAAGCACAGTGTCTCTTCTGGTTTGAATAAATTTGCTTTTTCTGTTTATATTTCACTTCAGTACAAGTCCTATAGTTTTAGGAAAGAGAAAACTGCAAACAAGGAATGTAATGAAGTTCATTTACTGCAATTTCGAAATAAAGAAGGATAGTTTCAAATACAGTTTTAAACATACTCAAATGATGATTAGTTTTTTTTCCTCACTGTTTTCATACTCGTCAACATTTCTTTATTGAAGCAATGATACTTAGACTCCTCCCCCTCTTTGTATGCTTTTCCACAAAGTGCTTTCTATAAGGAGGTGACTATCAGCCTTCTGTGAAGGTTGTTGTTTGTCAGAGACCTCCCAGGATGATATTTCAGAATGGTCATCCCAGCACGGTTAGCTGAACCTGTCATTGTAGTTACCAGGAGGATCATCTGGTTGTGAGGAACAACCATATGATCTGTGTTTGCAGAAACACGGCAAAACTTCCAGAAGCTGCTTTCTGCAGGTGATCACTCCCAATCTATACTGAGACGTGCTCTGACCCACCTCTGCAGGCCGGCCTCAGCGTGCTAACCCTGAATGTGTCTGAGCACGGAACCATCACAGGAGCCAAATGGACCTACGGGTCAAAAGAAACAATGGTGCAGATTTCCTGTTGTGAATGTTTCCCTAGAGTCAGTCACCGAGCATGCCAAATACTTTAGTTACAACAACCTGAGAGTGAATGTAAAAGCCGAGCCCTCTCTGATCTGGTTCCTCATCTGCCTGAACTTAAGCTGCAGCTTTAGCGTCCAGCTGTTAGCAGCTGCTGTTTCAGAGCTTTTCCTCTGTTTAAAGGAGTCACAATGTTACCCTCTGCCCATCAGTCACATGGGATCAGAGCGAGCAGTGAGCTGACATGTTGAACAAACAGTTCAGAAGATTAGGCTTTTCTGTTGTGGGAGCCCCCCCCCCATCAATCTTCTTCGACTGCACACTGCAGCCTGGGGAGCTGGGAACCTGAAACAAATAATTGTGTCACCGGGCAGAGCCTTGGGAAGGTACTGATATGCAAAGTGACTGAGGAGGTGACAGAGGAGAACTGACAGTGGATTATGACATTCTACTGTTTCCATAGCTTTCAGCTTCAGAGAAAACTGTCAGCAGACGAGGCTGTGATGACTTCACTCTCTTCTTACTGAATTTTAACATTTTAACCCTAGAACACTATTGCTGGGTGAGTTTCAGCTGAGCTTTTTTTTAGAAATACTTTTTATTGGGTATATTACATTGGGTAGAAATTACCCGGCAGAAGTGATGGTTTAACTTTTTATAGCGAAAGTGTTCTAGGGTAAAACATGTTAAAATATCCAAATGTAATATTCCGTGTACACATACAGACGTCATGTGGCTCATCCTTCTGAAGGTTGTCAGCATTTTGTCTCTTCTGCTGCTGCCTGATGTTTGATGCTCTCCTGCAGCAAGTCTCCCCTCACAGGTCAGCATGACTTAAAGCACTACTTTTTTTCAGCAGAAATGACAAAAAATAAAGTCGCCCACTCCAGAGCAGATGATTATTTCTTCAGAAGTGTGACTAAACACTGGAACAGCTGTGTATACTGTTTGTTCTGACAGTAATGGCCCACGTTTTCAAGGGAAGTGGTTTTGTTATGTGTGCAGGTATGGGAAGCTTTTTCAAAAAGCAAAGGTTTTTTTCTCACACACAAAATATGGTAAATGGCATATACATTGGTCCTTTAGTGTGCTTTTTAAAAAACAAAAAAACACATAACAGCGAAGGGTGTATTGTACTTAACGAGAGAGCCCTGTACCTATACAGCACTTTTCTACCTTACTTGAAGACCCAAGGTGCTTTCCAGTCTCAGTTATACATTCACATGCACATTTACACACTGATGGTGCCTCCACTGCCTAACATGGGTGCCAACCTATAACCACCAGGAGGGTTCAGTATCTTGCCCAAAGACACTTGGTCACATGGGCAGCCAGGGAACTACACCTGCGATCCCCTGCCCAGAGGTCGACCGCTCTACCTCTGCTGGACATCATTTCAATAAAGTCATCAGAGAGAATAGCACAAATGTTGAATAGAAGAGTTCTCCCTCTGCAGCTCACAGATATTGGCCCAATCCGAATTCTTCCCTTCTCCCTTCCCCTCCATTTATCCCTCCAAACGGAGAGTTAGGAAAAAATTGTGTCTCATATTTCGGACGTCCCTTTCGTCGATGACATCATCATTAATCGCCAATCCGCTAGCTTTAGCGCAGAGCTTCCAGCGTTTGAATGTACCTGTTAGCCTTACCGTTACCGGCTTATTAAACAACTTATCTTGTGGTTATTGAAAAGAATGATTGTGTGCAGTTTCAAGTCGAAATATGCACAGACTGAAGCACCGCCTCATTGTGCTTCACTGCTCACAGTGCTTCTCACTAGGTTGTTTTTGTGTCTGATGGTGTATTTCTATGTGAGCGTGAACAGACTATATAATTGAGGGGAATGCCATTACAGACAGACAGGTTAAAGGTAGCAGAAAGAGGAGGCCAGAAAGAGTCAAATCACCCCAGACCCAGTCATGAAGAAACACTCTCAGTAAAATGCGTACATATTCCACGACTTTGCACTCTGAAATACCGTGTATAATATACGCCAAACACGTTTTTTGCATGCATATGATACGCAATGGTAGAGGATGGGTTGTGCCGGCGTACAATATACACAACTTTTTAGGTTTCGTTTTGATCACGTGGTCAGAAATCCTCCAGCTCTTTTCTAAATGACGTCGTTCCTGGTTAGGGTTAGGATTACGGTTATGGTTAGGGTTAGAAAAGCAAATTGTTCGTTTGTGGGGCTGTCTGTGATGCTCACGCCTCCACCAGGGGACGTGTCAAATGTGGAAAACACATTTAACACGTTTAGGACCGCGCGTATTATATGCACGCAAAAACCGGCTTTGGCGTATATTATACACGGTATTTCCCAATTCGTGGCATTTGTACGCATTTTACTGAGACTGGGCTGCCACGTGACCTTCAGCTTATCCCATTTTCAACACTCTTGTTTTACTGTTTTCTATTCAGTGTTTTTGTGTAGCTTCTTATTTAGCAGCTGGATGGCTCAGTGGGCTTTTTTGTTTGACTGCCACACAGGAATCCTGGGTTCAATCCCCAGGGTTGTCCACTGATCCCCATCCAGATTGGGTTGTTAGGCAGACCCTTGACGCTGCTGCCTAACTGGGTCCCTGTTTCCCTTCAAGAACAGCGTTGTGTCAGGAAGGGCATCCGGCGTAAAAACTCTGCCAAAACAGTGGATGTTGTCTCGCTGTGGTGACCCCGAATTTGAGACGCCGAAATGTGAACACACACTGTGTAACTGCTTATTTATTGAATATTCCAAGCATCGGATTTCCTTTCTTTGAACACGTAAAATGTGGTGATTAGAGTCTAATCGAGTTCTTTTATGGATACAATCAAGTTAATCATTATTCGCTTAGAATTTAAAACTATAAAAACTATAAATAAAAATGTCAAAAAAGCTCTATTTTTAATCTTACTAGCTCTTTTTATTTATTGATCATCCATAAAATAACATAACATAACATAAAAACCTGGGATTTGGGGTTGTTTAGACTGTTCTTCTTTGTGGTTTATAAGTTTGTCATATTAATTTATTCAGGTATTGTCTGAAGAACTTTTTGAAAACTCTTTGAAAAAAAGAGCTATTTGTTAAGTGAACAGAACACACATCCCGCTATGTGATTCACCTGTACTCAGCGAGAAGCAAGCTTGTGACTGGGCGTCTTTTTACTTTCACCACATAGAAAAGTAAAGACAGTGGAGACAACAGGAAGACAAACTGGCACCGATTAGGTAACAATAAAAAATAGGGTCCATTTACATCCTGATTGATTTGATACCTTTTTACCAACATTATCTTGTTCATAACTGTGGTTTTCAACCAATACTACTAGATAGATTTTTTGATACTATTTGTTTCTTTTTAAGAGTGTCAGTTAGTAAATGTAACGGTGGATCTCAGCAGTCAGCACAGTTCATACAGACATTTCTGTCTAACCCGCTGACCTAAAGATGACTCATCATAATTTCTGTTCATTCAGTCCAGTTCCGTGTTCTGTTTACAGAGTCAGGATGTTTAGAAAAATGCAAAAATCTTCCCCTTCATTTTAAAATGGTCCTCTTCTTATGTGTGTGTTCTTTAGAGTACCTCAGAACCGGAGCTCCCTGCAGCTCCTCCCTCCTCCATGCAGGATATGGATGAGCTCTCAGAGACTGTGGCGGGGCTCAGCACCGTGGAGGAGGTCATGAAGTACCTGGAACCAGAGCGATGGCTGCTGGACATGGAGGAGCTGTACAAACCTTCATGGCATGTGCTGGGGAAGTCATTCATCCACAACAAGAAGCCTCGAGGTTAGAGCCACTTACTCCTCTGTTAACACAGAAAAACATGAGGTTTATACCTGAACATATTTGCTTCATTGAACAGCAGACCTTTCACATCAAACATGTTTGACGGTCATGTTGTCAGTCTGGGTTTGTTTCATGGCGTGAGAGTAGAAAGAACAATGACAGATGTAGATGCAGGACTGGAAGACAAAACTGGATTAGAACTCCCAAACTGAAGGGGGAGCCATCCTATTCAACGCCAGTAATTCAGAGTAAACTAATCTGAACTAGAAAAATAAACTTTTAATGTGCATTCACACCGAGCGTGAATCATGCGGCAGAGGCAGCACGATTGTTATGTCAATGGCACAGGTGCAATCTGAGGTCAATTGAAGTCAGGCGGCGCAAAGGACAGGCAGCAGCTTGGTTTGAGCGACGCGGCGTGAATTGGGCGGCGCAGCCAACATTTAGATATCTGAAGTTTGACAGGTCGCCGCTTTGCATCTACCAATCAGTAACTCAGCATTGGGCACGTGACATTTTCTGTGACTTTTGCTACTGCGGTGGGGTGCAGAGGCTGCCGACTCGGACTTCATCGAAACATTAAAAAAAGAAAGGGAAAAGGTATCCTTGTTTTATTTTTTCCCCCTCGGGTAATACGAGCCCTAGGGCCTTCAAGCTCAAACACAGAGACACAGAAACACAGTGGAAGTGGCTGTCAAACAGACACAGCCCCTGAACCAGGAAAATCTTTTAATAATAATTATATAAACCCAAACATGGAGACATGATTACTGATGTTTTTATAGAACTCTTCACAGTGAATAAACCTGATTTATTTAAAAAAATTTCTGTGTCTTCCATACATTCTAATTGAGATATTAACAGACATCTTTCCTTGTAGCGATGATTGTATGCATTAGCTGGTAGCTCCTCCCACATTCGGCCACAGCGTGAAACTCAGAAACACATTTTTTGACAGTTGACAAGCAGCAAAGTTTTTGCGTGGCGAAAGAGGGGCGGAGCACCCGAATTTGTCTCGCGAATCGTGTTCGGTGTAAATGCACCTTAATGTATGGACCTCAAAGATGTCATGGCAATTTCCCCTTTGTGGGATCAATAAAGTTCTATTCTATTCTATGCTATTCTATTCTATTCGATTTATGCATAAAATGTGGTTTCTGTTTGTTGGATTTGCCTGACACAATGAATTTGAAAGGTCAGTTCTCTTTGGACAATAAAACTCTAAGTAATGGAAAAAAAGGTAAATCTGGAACATAGAGGATATGCATAGAGGCAAAAGCATGGGAGAATTAGTTTTTATCAGACCACAGCCTCTGTTCCTTACGTTTCGGTAAATATGGAATGACCAATTGTTGAGTACTACCAACAAACACTTGGAGACATTATACAGAAAGAAGCAGTTCCCCCTTTTGCCCTTTAGTTGTAAATAAACGTAGATTTGAGTCCCTGAAATAAACATATTTACAGCCCAGTTTCAAGGACCTTTTTGACGTTTGCTGCTTGATTTCCATTTATGACAAGAGGGGAGGCAGGTTAAATCAGGTTTAAATCAGAGCTCCTTTTTTGTGGCACATTTTTTTCTTCTATTTTTACCAGCAGGTGGGTGGACCTATGGGTGAACTAACACAGCTTTACTTGGTTCTGGCCAGTTGTTATTTAGAAATGACTTTAAGGTGGGTGGGGTACAGTCTGGTCACAGATCCTTTCCCTTTCAAGACTCTTCTGCGCTACCTGGCAGGGACACCCAGCCCTGGAGCTGCAGCATGCATCTGCATCGCCCCTCAGATTTTAATTGCACGTCCCTTTGGTGGGAAGGTATCAGTGAATATAAATAGGAAGTGTCCAGCTGGAGATGTTTGATCTCTTAGTATCAATTACTTTGGGTAGAGCTTAGAACCAAATCAAAGGCCCCCTGTGACCACAACTTAACTCTTCACAAGTCTCTAAGATTAAGAAAAAACTTCATAAAAATAATGATAGTGATTATTTAAATCAGGGGTGTCAAACTCAAGGGGCCAAAATCCAAAACACACCTCAGGTCGTAGGCAGGACAGGATCAACATTTATTGAACACTCTAAAACTACATTTTTAAATCGTTAAAATCCATCCATCCATCCATTTTCCTGACCGCTCTGTCCCTTTCGGGGTCGCGGGGGTGCCGGAGCCTAACCCGGCTACTGAAGGGCGAAGGCGGGGTTCACCCTGGACAGGTCGCCAGTCTGTCGCAGGGCCTCAATCACACACACATCCACTCTCACATTCACACCTAGGGACAATTTAGAGTCACCAATGAACCTATGAAGCATGTTTTTGGACGGTGGGAGGAAGCCGGAGTCCCCGGTGAAAACCCACGCATGCACGGGGAGAACATGCAAACTCCACACAGAAAGGTCCCAGCTGGGAGTCGAACCGGGGCCTTCTCGCTGTGAGGCGAGAGCGCTAACCACTGCGCCACCGTGCAGCCCAGATGCTGAAATTGATAGCTAAAAACACTGAAGCTGATAGTCAGCTAAAATATTAGCTAAATGCCTAATTAACCCTAAAAAAAAAAAAAAAACTTAGGTTATCCAAAACAGCTGGCCTGTAGCTGAAATATTAGTTAAACTCCAAAATACCCGAAAAAAATCTTAGTCGATGCCAAAATATTCCAAAAAGCTAGCAGAATGACAATTTTTAAAACTTTAAAACCGTAACTTTTTAGCATAACTATGAATAATAAAACGGCAGGAATATTATTCCAGAATTAATCAGCTTAAACCTTAAATAACTTTCAATATTTTACTCTCCATAAAAATATATTTTGTCAAAATTATGCAAATTAGAAATAAGCACAAGATAGCATTGGGCCTTTAATAACAATAAAATAAAATGATCTGGAGGGCCGGATCCGGCCCCCAGGCCTTGACTTTGACACGTGATTTAAAAGCACCATCTCTAGTTGATCATTTTGATCAGAAACAAGGGACCAGTAAAAGTATTGACCTAAGATGTTTTAACATCTTTTCCTGTGACTTTCAGGAGGAGCTGATCTGAATTTGCTGAGGGAAGAAGTTCGACTGTACAGCTGCACTCCCCGCAACTTCTCTGTGGTTTTGCGTGAAGAGCTGAAGAGAACAGATGCCATTTTCTGGCCCAGCTGCCTCCTGGTGAAGCGCTGTGGTGGGAACTGCGCCTGCTGCTCTCAGCGCTGCTTCAGCTGCCAGTGCAGTCCTGCCAGGGTCACAAAGAAGTTCCATGAGGTAACCACCGCTTCGGCTGGGAGGGGACGCCACACTCATGATTATTGGTGCTCATCTGAAAATAACATGAAAAAGAAACTTCTCAACCAAACTGCAGACAACATGATCAAATGATGCTGATTTAAAAAGACAACATGCAAGATGAGAATGCAGCACGAGACAAGATTTGAAAATAAAACATTCCCATTTGAGTGCAGTGACTCTGGTATATTCAGTCTGCACCATGGTTTGTTTACTTGGAACGTCTGCTGTAAAATTTCCCCTAAACTCTGATGTGGAACAAAGAAGACACTCTGCTCTGCCTGAGAAAGAGCATCCCTGTTCACTTGCAGGTAAACTATGGTGCGATTTATTTCTGTGAAAATTCAGATCGACTTTCCAGAGACCAGAGAGGAAGAGAACGAAAGGCAAGAAAAAGTGTAAGCTTCATGTTAGGAAAAGAAACACAGCTTCAGAGATGCACAAGCAAAATGTTTAATAGGTCAGTTGTGTGCTTGTGAAAAATGATCATTTATATAATGGTCAGAGGACTTGTGCCTGTAGCGAGCATCTGGGTGTTTAGATACTCGAGATCTGCTCCCGAAAATTTGAGTGCGAATATTCACAACTTCCAGGATCGCTGATACGCGATCTTTATAAATGTTGTAGAGTGTTGTAAAATATTATCTTGGGCGATGTATTTTTGCTCTGAAATCCAGAATAATGTTGGATTTAAGTTTATGAACTAAAACAAAACAGAAAGAGCGGCGCTAATGTCACTGGAAGTAAAATCATCTTTGTGTCAGTGAGGTTTTCAAGGTAAAACTAGCGAGAGCTTGTTTTACCTTCAAAAACTGAGACTGAAATTCCGCTCACAGACATCCCTTCTGAAACAATGAATTAGCTTTACTAGCTTTATTAGTTTACATTCTTTTGGTTATGGTAACTCTTCAACAGTTGACAGAATTAACGTAATCTAGTGCATTCTGAAGCGGAGAGACGCAGCCTCACACTGATGTGAAGCTCTGCACAGCTGTAACATGCAGATGTAATCAACGTCAATCAGATGATTCTGCTGCAGAAAAAACAACTTTTTTCATACGGGCTCTGGACCAATACTTAGAACGTAAAATGTTGAAGAATTTGAGGATGAAAAACTGTGGAGAACATTGTCAGGTTTTGTTGTTAAATGATCCAAACTAACAATGATTTTTATGTTGTTTATGTTCCAGCTGAACTGAACCAGAAGGTTGATTAAAAACCTTTCTATCTAATCTAAGATTTCTTTCTATCTTAATCTTTATCAATTTTGTTGATTCTGATCTACTGTTCTAAATAAATGTATAAATGATGGTGATTTAATACAAATCATTTAAATTTTCATACATCTAATAAAATGACATAGACAAAGCAACAAACATGATGTTAAAAAATCGTTTTGCTTGATTCGTGAATCGAATCGGATCGCCACCTAAGTAACGATCCACAGCCGTACTTGTGGGACAAGTCCATTTTTTTCCCAGTAGCTGAATGAAGTTATTTGTGGTTCTCTCCTGAGAGTGCCATGTGTGAAAGGTGAAATCTAATATTCACTAGCGTTACCTGCTCATTCAGTCTGCACGCCAAAGCCTGTGTCAAAGCAGCCGGAGTGAAGCTGAGCTCCTCAGTCTCAAGGCAAACGCATCAACTCAACAACAAAGAAGTTAATCTTGATAACAAAACCCTTTCACAAGCTTCTTTAAAAGCCATACTAAGTCTCATTTCAGAAAACTTTTTACTTTTCATTCAAAACAAAACTCTGTGGCTGTGTAAGTAAGGCCCTCTCTCCATGAAACACAAACAGCAGCTTTCAGTTATACTTATCTTGAAACTGCCATTCATCTGTCCGCATGACCAGCAAAAATGTAATAAATGTTTAGCTTGAAGACTGGATGAATGTGGGAGCTCCGGTTTCATTTGCTTTGGCTGAAGGTTGGTCCGTTCAAAGGGATCTGCACTGAAGTGTGCAGCCAAAGAAAGCTTTTTATCAGAGATTGGTTAGCTATAAAAAGAAGTCAGACTCCTCTGCAGCTGAGTCTCACGCGTCGCGCTCGGCGGAGGGGTCCAGTTTCAGAAAAGGGCCTCCTGACGTTTAGTACGTTTGAATTAAGCAGTGTTCTCTCATTTACTGTAATTTTTTAATTGTTAACACAATAATTCCAGTAGATTCTGAAGGAGAAAAGTGGCGTGGGCCGCTTTTCTTCTTCAGAATCTACTGGAATTATTGTGTTAATGGTTGAAAAGTTACAGTACGTTAAAGATTTTGTTGGTACCCAGAACGTCTGACGTCTAGCAGTGCTCCTCTCAACAGGTTCTTGTGCTGAAGCACCGAGGGGGTGGGAGAGGCCTGCAGAAGTCCCTGACTGACGTCCCCTTGGAGCACCACGAAGAGTGTTCCTGTGCGTGCCGAGAAGACTCGGACTAACCTCAGACATGTGTAACAGCTGCCAAAAGAGGACTTCAGGCATGAACCCCTGCCGCTGTTCTGTACCTCATCCGCTTCCACTGGGACCTAACAAGATTCTCCCTTTATCCTGTTGTCCGTTCACTAATTGGATAAAGCAGAACAAACTGGAATCTAATAAATCTCCTGAATGGTGTGGCCTCTATGGAATACCAATGGTGTGCTTTGATGGAGGAGACTGAAACCTGTGAGTCCCAAAGACTTCCTCTTCTTCATCGATTGCAGGATTAGGACTTTCTGATTCTTTTATTCTATTTTTTTTATATTTTTAGTTTGGGCTGATAGTGTCATGGAACAAGGGAGCTCCTGTATTGTCCAAAAAGAATCCTCAGCTTCTCTTTTATTTATACTGAAGCAAACGATAGGTGCTGTCAAGAATTGTTCTGCTTTGCTCTTCTCTTGCTCTGCCACAGATTTAATCAGTGGTTAACTGCAGCTCCATGAGACTGAATTACATGTAAATATTTTTAACTTTCACTGTTTTTATTTTTTATGCAAAAAAAATCCACTTAATACAGGCTGTACAGTATAAATCCATTGGAGATCCTTCAGATAAAAGTTCTGCAAGATTCTTGCACGCATTGTCTAATGTGCTAATTGTTTGTATCAAGTATTTATTTGTCAATGACAGGGAATTTAGGACAAAATGTTTAGCTTTTTTCACAAATTCCACTGTACTAGTATTAGTCTGCTTTTTTGTAGCCTTTCTTAGGTTTCATCATGGATGTTTTTTAATTTTTCTCTACACCAAAGTTATTTATCTTTTTTGTGTTTTTTTGTTTGTTTTTTTGCTCCTGCAATAAATTCTTTCATTTCTAACAAAGTGTAGAGTTCTGAGTAGAGCAAACAAAGTTGAAATGGTGGAATATGGAAGCAGGTTTATCCAAAGACAAACTTTCAAAGCTAATGAGTGCTGTGTGCAGCTTTTCTCTGGTGCTAACATCATCACAGCGCTGTGGTCCAGATTGTTTAAATGAGTTAGTTTGTAAATCAGAAACAGCACAGATGGGAATGTCTCATTTTTTTCAGTCGTAAATAGTTCAGATCAAAGAACCTGGACAGAACCAGTACATTTAATGACAGCACAATACCTGATACCACGTCATCATCATCATCATTCTCAAACCTTTGTTTAAAGTCCCCCTCCAATGAAAATCATGTTTTTTTAGTTTCTAACATGTCTGTGTGTCATTTTTCTTCTGAAAGAGAACAAATGTCATAAGAAATCATTTAGTTTTTACATTTCCGAGTATTTCTCCTTTTAAATCAATCAAACTGTCTTGGACAGACTCTGTTTGAATGAATGATCTTCTTTCCATCAACAGCTCTGCTGCACATGCACTAAACCCTCATCTGTTCCTAGTGTCTAGTTCAGGTTCTGGAGAAGAGAAGATGGTATCTTCACATTGACTGCAGTCAAATGAGCCGCCGTTCACATTTCTGTGGTCAAATCAGCATCACTGGATTTTTGGTGTGAGTTTCATCCAATACTTACGGTAGCAGGACTGAGAACGCTGGAAAATCTCCACCAGACTCCACGGAGCTTCTTGATGTGACCACGGAAATGTGAACGGCGGCTCATTTGACCGCAGTTGGAAAGGATTGTAAATCAATGAAAGAGCATTTTGATGTTAGCTTTGATTATTTTATCAAGAACTCTGAGAAACCAATGATTGAATGTATTGATCACAGTCAATAAACATTGGAGAATTAGCTAAAAGAGTATTTGGTGAACTGGAAGGAGAAAGAATCAGGATTTTGGAGGAAGTTCTGTCCATGAAGATCTTCACTTCCTCGGATCAGAACCATACGGCTGGACATTACCCAGATTGATGGATGTTTTTATGTAGCAGCGGTGAAGATTTACGCTAGAGAGACACAGAGCTATCATAATCAGACAGGGGGATCAGTTTAGCTCCAAAAGCCACGCCCCCTCAGAGGAGATTTTGAAAACAGAGGATTCAGATCAACATGAAATATGTTTTTTTAAGACTTTTAGGTTGTGGGGTTTGATTTAAAACTTCATAATCATATTGTCATAGCCAGGTAAACCAACTGAGTCTGACAATGATGGCCTGGGCAAAAAAAAAAGAAAAAAACAAACAAAGCAGAAACCATTCGGAAAGCTGTTTTCTTTATTATACGTTTTACTAAGAGTCTTCAGGTAGGAGTCTGTTTTCAGGTTTTTTAAAACAAAAATAAAACCTGCTAGTTAGTCATATGGAAAAATTCTGGCATATTTGCCCTTCAGCTGAAATATTCTCTAAGATCAAAGATTCACATTTCTCTGATTTGAAGTCTTCAGATTAACAGGCTGAAGTTATTTGTCTCTGGTGAAGGTCTAAAATCAAATCAATTATTGAAAGTTTTAATCTTGTTTTCTTTTGGTAAAAAGTTGATCATAAAGAAAGTTTGTACTTTAGATTCAACCAGTGAACATCACAGCTTCAAACTACATCCTCACCAACCTTTGAAAGTAATTCATTGACATGGAGAATGGGTTCCAAAGTTATCTTCAATTTATTCATTAATTTTCCAAAAGTCTAACACTTTGTTTACAACAATCCCAGATACAACATTTTTTAGATACTATGTGCTTTTATATAGCACTGATTTGGCAGGTAAAAGACATCCAGTCAGTGGACTCTTATAATGTTGACCTGGATGACAGACTGGAACGGACTATGAAACGCAGGAGTCCTGTATATGAAGGGCCAGAGTGACTCCACCTCCAGGAGACGGATGTCTTTCAGAGTTTACAGGACTTTGTTAAATACTTTTTATGATGGTGATGTTGTATATTCCCTACAACACAAAAGTTTAAGGGAAGTGAGCTGCTGGGGGGGCATGCATCAACAGACAGAGACCTGCAGACCCGCAGAGGTTGTAACCAGTGGTTATTTGAGCTATTGCTTTCTTTCTGTCATCTGGAACCAAGCTGGACATTCTCCTTTGAACTCTGACAACAAGACATTTCCACCTCCAGGACTGCTTCTCTCTGGATATTTTCTCTTTTTCTGACCATTCTCTGTAAAACCCTGGAGATAGTTGTGGGTGAAAATCCAGGAGATCAGCAGAATCTGAAATCCTCAGGCCAGCCCATATGGCACCGACAATCATTCAATGTATAAAGCCACTTCAATCACCTTTCTTGTCCATGCTGGTGCTCAGTTTGAACCACAGCAGATCCTCTTGACCATGCCTACATGGATACATGCATTGAGGTTCTGCAATCTGACTGGTTGACTGGAAATTAGCATTAGCGAGCGGTTGGACAGGTGTGCATAATAAAGTGGCCAGAGAGTGTATTATATTTACTTGTTTGAAAAAATCCAACCAATCCATGATTGCATACCTGAACTATGTTTCAAGTTAGACATCTGACGACACATCACACCTCCCCCAACCATTCCATTTAAACATGACAGTAGAAGATAACCGTTAAATGAGTGTTACATAAAACGTAGCTAAATATGATCAAGATGAGATGTTAGATCTTCCTCCAAACATTTTCATGTTTAAATATTCAGACCTAAAAAAACACTGAAGTTTGTTTAGATAAGCTGTCTTCCTGTGAGTTTGTTGCCTTCTGTTTTTTTTTTGCCCTCATTTGCATACTAATCTAATTCTTTCACTTCTCCATTCAGCGTGAGCTTCAAAGTGCACCAATGAAATCAGCTGAAATAAATAAACAGATTAAAAAAACAGCTTATCTGGAGATTGTTTTGGTATTATCCCAACTGTTGCATTAGAACAGTAACACAACAACACATCGGCCATGACTGTCTGCTGAGCTGTGTGATGAACGATGTCAATTAACATTTTCCTTTTGACTTCTTTGTTTTAAAGTGCTCTATGGGCGCAGGTGAAGAAGCCTTGAAGCACTTTAAGAAAGCCTCGGGTTTTATTCAATAACAGTGTTGTTCATACCTAACAGGAGAGGCTTAAATGAAGGAGTATTAGTGTATCAATAACTCTAATATGAGAATCAGTTGTTTGTACTCTTGCTCTCTAGAGGGGGATATGATTGCTGGATTATTCCAATAATTACTATCCATTGTTCTTACATGAAAAAGCCTTCAGAACAATGAGTTCATATGTCTAATATCTGAATTTCACATTCATTTAAATCTTTTAACAGCAAAGAACAGATTCAGTCCAGAGTTAAAGTCTTGACCCATAAGATTAAATGTTCAATTTCTGTTCAAATAAAAAAGTTAGAGCCAGAACTCTGCATCGTTGACAGGCAGGTAAAATAGAAATGCAAAAGGATTTAGAAACTTAAGTCGTCCTTTTGCCTCTTTTGCCTTCAGGAAAGGGAGTTTGTGTGTTTTGTGATAAGCCCTAACAGTAAAGCAGCAGTAAGCTCTGCCTAAAAACTCATCAAGTCTTTCTGCAGCTCGCTGCTTATCAGACACCGACCTCTGTTCTTCATTTTCCTTTTGGCCATCAGGTTACCTGGGAGGAGGTTCTCGTTTGTCCATCTCACACTGCGGTCCTGGAAAATTATTCTTATCTAACGTGCATCCTGGCAGCATTCTGCCCTGATGGCAGGTGAAGCTGCAAAAGCCCACCGGCTGCTGGTGCACTTTAATAATATTGACAAGTCTGCTTTCAGCTGTCGATCCAGTGTTACTGTGGCACCATCTGTGACACGGCACAGGCAGTTGGTCTGGCCCGGCCCGTGCTTGTAGAAATTCAGCGACTGCTCCACTTGACACCTCCAGCCCTTATCCACATGCTGCTCCTCTAGCTGCCTGCTTCTCCGTGAAACCCGCCCAGCCCTCACGCTGCATCCTGCTGCCATCCACTGTTTTGAAGTGAAAGGATCACGACAAGAAATGATCCAGGAGGAAAACAGACACAGACGGAAGCGGCAGAAGGTTTTGAGGCTTGCTCAAAGGCTGAGGCAGTTTCTCTCAACCTTCTCCACAAAACACACGATCTGCTCAATGAACAGACTGACCTTTAATAATTGAAATGCCTGCCCCTCCTTATTGCCTCTTTTTAACATCTCCATTAACATTATGAAATCACCACAGTTCAGGTGTGGAAGTTGTACCTGAACCTTTGCATCAGCAGAAAGGAGGAGGTGAACACTGCATGTGCTGATTTTAACTTTCTGTATTTATATGCACACTTCAGCTTGCTCTCTAAATGAAGGGGTTTCCATGACTGGAGTGTTCCAGTGCATCTGAAATCAGGAAGGGATAGAAACTGAATGTGCGAAATAAACAATTCAATATATGTGACCAAAAGCTCCTCAATCACCCAGAAGCCATCTCGCTAAAATATTTGAATGGCCAGTTAAGATGTTTGCCGCGTTTTCTAGCATGTTAAGACTGAAAAGGTAGGAGCCAATCTCAGAGCCCTGAGGTACACCCTGATTGACTGCTGTGTTAAAGGACACTGTTCTGTAACAAAGAATCCACAAATTTCACAGGAACTACATGGGCCGGAAGAAGGACAAATAACATCAAAATCTGCTCTTTGAAGAAAAGAGAAAACATGAATGTCAGACTTTTAGATGAATCAGCACCGAGTCCTTGACGAGTAACAGTGATGAAGTCCTGCAACTCCTCCTCATCAGTCTGTCCTTTGGGAAATGTTAAGATCTACATAATCGGGTGTCTCTGATTCATTAACGATACCATAACCTTCCTGCTGCAGCAAACATTCTCTCAGATAGAAAATATCAATAAAACATTTGAAGGTAATAAATCATTTACAAGGAAAGATTATGTTTGTCTTTCAGCTGTTCCCTTTGGAGGGGAGTGCTATAATAAATCGTTCGCCTCTATCTAACTTCCATCTCTGAGTCCTCCTCACTCACACCAACCACCTTCACTTTCCCTCAACCTCCTCTTTGGTCTTCCTTTAGACCTCTATCCCAGTAGCTCCAATCTCAGCATCCTATTTCCATCTTCATCATTGTTCTTCTCATCAACCAGTCCAAACATCTCCATCTGTTCCCTCCAGAACATCTACCATGATCTGGTCCTCTGATGTACTCATTCCTGATCCATCCTGGTCTCTCCCAAAGAGAACCTGGGCATCTTCATCTCTGCTACCTCCAGCTCTGCTTCCTGTCTCTGCATCAGTCTCTAAATCAACGACACAGTCTTCTAGATCTTCTATTTCATTCTTGATGACACTCTTTAATCAGATATCAACTGAAAACTTTAATTTACCTGTATCCTCTCATTTACTCGCAAAAACTGTCTTCATTCCTAACCTTTCCAGAACAAACCTCCACCTTTCTAGTTGCTCCTCCACCCTGTCCCAGATCTCACCAAAGATCACAATCTCATCATGATCCAGATTATCTGTCTTACCTCATCTGTCAGTCTGCCATTACCACAGAAACAACAAGGAGCTCTCCACATCTCTCCACTGTCTTCCAGCTCTTCCATGTCTTCAACAACTCCAGCGTTCTTCTCTCCAGACTTCCTCATCTAAACCACAGCTCCTCTCTCTGGATCCTGTTGTAGACTTTCTCTAGATCTGCAAAGACACAAAGCAGCTCCTTCTTACCTTTTCTGTCTTTCACCAGAAACATCCTCAAAACAAACATACCATGTGGGTCTTTCACAGCTCCACCTTCACCTTGAGCTGGATCTATTGGTCTGCTGTTTTCTGTCCTGTCAGCATCCTACTTTCTCTTAACCAAATTCGCAGTTTAGAAAAAAAGAGTCTCACATTGCACTAACAAGATAGTTAAGAGAGTTTTGCCATAGCTAAATTAGCAAAAGTCTGACATTTGGTCAGCTTGACTTGTTAAAGAGTGGTCCTAAATCTTTAAGGTCAACTGACAACTTTTGCTTCTCTAAAAGAACTGAGAAAACAAAGGTGGGTTATGAAGTGATGAATTGAGACCCTTGTTCTCTTTCAAAAGTTTAAAAATGTGTGGAGGCAAATGAGCATAATTACTAAGCAAATGTGGGGTGTGAGACTCAAATCCTGAACAGGATGAGTGTCTTTGAGGAAAGATCTTGTTTCTTGTGAAGATTTCTCACAGGGTCCAGTCCCCTCAGTGAATAACCATCAGTCACTTTATCATGTTGACAGATCAAGTCAAAAACCTGGTTCAGACTGCAGGAAACTTACAGCTAATGTTTACTCCAGTTTAGAAGATAAAAAGCTAGCTATTTGCAAGCTACTTAGGTTAATTGGTGACTATAAATTGTCCCTTAGGTATGAATTTGTGGCCCTAGGATGGACTGGAAAACTGTCCAGGTTTTATTCTTTCCTCACCCTAAAGCAACTTATAGGCTCCAGCAATGCTGGACTTCACACCAAACAAGGCAGGCGTAGAAGATGGACAGATGGGCATTTAATGACAACATATGCACGTGGGTAAATGTTACTGTAATAATGGGCAGAATGTTTTCTCCATGTGTTAGTACATTTATTTTTATGAATCCATTTTATCTTTGTGTTAAGCCAGTGAAATCATGTAGAATTTGCTTCATATGTTTGGATCTTCTCCTACTGGACCCAAACAAATCTCAAACATTTCTTTTATTCTTTTTTTAATGAAACGCTCATTTGTATTTGGATGACTTCCTGTTAAAGCCTGCTGTGCAGGGGAGTTGAAAGACTTCAGCAGCTCTCAGTGCAGTTGCCTGGTAACCATTTAGTCTCAGACGAGAGCTGCAAGCTCCAAAACATGAACTCACTCTTTTGAAGATTTCTATGGGGGGATTTCTCTTTGCCAAAGTGGCAATTAGCAATCAGATGTCCGTGTTGATGTGGAATTTATTTAATGACATTCACCTAGGATGGCGTCTATAAGATCTGCATAATTAATTTTTGCCAATTTGGAAAAGTCAGATCAAAACATGATTCTGCTGACTGGTCCTTCATAACCATAGATGTCATCTGCCATTTGACTGTGTTATGAATGTATTACTTTATTGGTTGCTTGCATGAATAAAGTGATAATAGCCGCTGTGTTATTTAGGGATGAAATGAATAATTGTTCAAGAAAGTGTTGCTGCTATGTGGATCCACGTCTTTCCATTAACTCTCTATAATCCATGTTTTAAGAGAAAAACTTAACTCCAAACTAAGTTCCCTTTCTGCTTGGCATTTGAGCTCCAGGTCTGTGTTTACCTTCTTATTCAGAAATGAAATGTTGAAAGTCTGAAATTAAAGCAAAATGTCAGCTTTTGTGTTAGCGCCCAAAGAACGCAAAGAGGCACCCAGCTGAAATCAAAGTATGGATGGAAGGAGTGAAGGAGTGAAGGTGTGAGTGAGGAGGAATCAGAATATGGGATTGGGTGGAGGAGGATGACTTGTTTAAGCTACCCCCAAAGGAAACTGCTGAAAGACAAAAGAAAGATTACAGTACATTTTACACAGACAAGATCCTCCCATTTACATGACAGCTCAGTATTTTAGTTTACAGTATGAAGATGCAATGGCCAAAAGTCAAAGAAATGGAGTGGGTTGAAACTGAGGTCCAAGTGCTTTTTCACTTCAGATTTCATTTTGGTCAAACAAAATCAAGTGGGTTACATCAGAGATTATCTGTCCTGTGTTTGTTTGTTGCTTTCATATTTTAAAGTGAACTGTGGCCCTTATTGTACATTCACACCGAACACGGCAAGCGCGTTGAATTTAACACCTGTCAAATTTGCTCAACGCCTTAATGTGCCTGCTGCGGAGCAACCGCTGAAGTTGTTCTGGGATTCATTTGTTGACACAACATGGAAAACATGGATGATGTTGAGTAAGTAGCTTGGGTTTATATGTCTTGGAGAGCTCTACAGAGGCCATGGCAAGCACATTGCTGTGTTTGTGTTCACCAGATCTTTCAGAGTCTCTCTGGGTTCTATGTGCTTCAGTCTTGCACCTGAGGGTCGTTTCAAACGTTACTTCCATCTGTCTGTGGACCAGTTTGAGCTTTAACCCAAGAGGGGGAAGTAAAAGTAAAACTGGGGGATCTTTTTATTATTGTCTTGATGAAAATAAGAAATTGTAACTTGACACCCCCACCACCCCAGACATGTTCAGTGTGAATGCACCATTACTTTTAACTTTTAATATGCTGGAGAATATAGTGCATGGTGGTGTGGTGATTGGTAGTTTCACCTTACAGGACCTTTCTGTGTGGATTTTGATTGTGCATGTGTGGCCACTTCGGCTCTCTCTCAAAGCCCAGAAAAACAATGCTTCATAGGTTAACTGGTGATTCTAAATTGTCAGTTCTGGCCCTACATTGGACTTGTAAATTTGGTGTACTCTGCCTTTGGCCTGGGACAAGCTCCAGCATCCCATTTGGCCTTGCACAAGACAAACAGGGTGGAGGGAATAGACAGATTAATGGATGGATGGTAAAAAGAGTGCTATACGTCATTTATTTTTTGACTTCTTCTTCTTTTCATTTCAGCTTTTCCCTTCAGCCAATCAGTTTCCTCCATCTAAGCCTGTCTTCAGCATCCTCCACTCTAACACCAGCCACCTTCATGTCTTCATTCACTGCATCCATAAACCTCCTCTTTGGTCTTCCTCTAGACCTCTTTCCTGCAGCTCTAGACTCAGCATCCTTCTACCAATATATTCACTGTCTCTCCTCTGAACATGTCCAAACCATCTCAGTCTGGCCTCTCTGACTTTATCTCCAAAACCTCTAACATGTGCTGTCCCTCTGATGTATTCATTCCTGATCCTATCCATCCTGGTCACTCCCAAAGAGAACCTCAGCATCTTCATCTCTGCTACCTCCAGCTCTGCTTCCTGTCTTTTCTTCAGTCCCACTGTTTCTAGTCCAAACAACATGGCTGGTCTCACCACAGTCTTGTACACCTTTCCTTTCATTTGTGCTGAAACTCTTCTGTCACACATCACACCTGACACTTTTCTCCACCCATTCCAACCTGCTTGCACTCTCCTCTTCACTTCTTTTCCACACTCTCCATTACTCTGTACTGTTGACCCTAAATACTTAAACTCCTCCACCTTCTTTATCTCTTCTCCCTGTAACCTCACTCTTCCACTCTGGTTCCTCTCATTCACACACATGTACTCTGTCTTACTGCGGCTAACCTTCATTCCTCTCCTTTCCAGGGCAAACCTCCACCTCTCTAACTCCACCTCCACCTGTTCCCTGCTCTCACTACAAATCACAATATCATCTGCAAACATCATAGTCCATGGTGATTCCTGTCTAACCTCATCCGTCAGTCTGTCCATCACCATTGCAAACAGGAAGGGGCTCAGAGCTGATCCCTGATGTAATCCCACCTCCACCTTGAACTCCTCTGTCACCCCTACAGCACACCTCACCACTGTCTTACAGCCCTCATACATGTCCTGCACTGCTCGGACATACTTCTCTGTCACTCCAGACTTCCTCATACAATACCATAGTTCCTCTCTGGGCACTCTGTCATAAGCTTTCTCCAGATCTACAAAGACACAGTGGAGCTCTCTCTGACCTTCTCTGTACTTCTCTATCAACATCCTCAAAGCAAATGTTGCATCTGTAGTGCTCTTTCTTGGCATGAAACCATACTGCTGCTCACAAATGTCCACTTCTTAGTCTACCTTCTACACCACTTTCCCATAATTTCATTATATGCCTTATTAGCTTTATTCATCTGTAGTTGTCAAAACTCTGCACAGACATCTCTGATGAACACCATCAGACGTCTCCATTCCTCAGCCATCTTCTCACCACCTAAAATCATACCAGTCAAAAATCCCTCTGCCATCTCACCGAGACACTTTCATACCTCCACACGTTTATCAACAGGTCATTTATTTATTCAACTACTGTAACTAGTTTGATTCATTTTGTCTTAGTAAAAATTTGAAGGTTTTCAGTTCCTTGTCTGGCTTTTTCCAGTTTGGTCAGGATGTTTATGTCTTTGATGCTACATCACACGCTTTTAAACAAAGTCCACAAACCAAACAGTGTTGTCACAAGACCCTCAATCATCTGTTTCCCAAGCCAAATTTAAATCATCTGTTGGGACCAGACATTTTTTAATCCATTTTGTGCTGCTAGTTCACTGCAGATCCAGCATTCAAGCCACTTCTGAGGTGTTGAGGATGCCGTTTAAAAACTGGGTCTGTGATTTATTCATGCCTCTTATTTTGTCTTCCTGGTTGAATTCTGAGAAGCTGTTGAGGTAGAAGAATTCACAGAAAGATATGCAGCAGTACATCCAGTTTTGGTGTGTGAGAGTGAGAGATTATTCTTTCTCACCTCTGTCAGCACATCATAAATTCACACGTAAATCCGCTGCACCCTCAGGCAACATTTCAGTCTCATTTATGTGCTGCCGGAGGATGATGTACGCATAAAGGGACTCTGCTTATAAAGGCTGCTTCCCTTGTATACTTGCCAGGATGCTTATTACCATGGCAACACAATCTGCAACAAAGCTGAAGCAGGCCGTTGCAGCAATCCCCCAGTCATTTGCAGAAAAGCCTGATCAATGACAGATGAGTGCTTCTATTCATCAGTAATATTTTCAGACAGGATGCAGGAATCTCATCCACATATCCGGCTAAGATTTTTTGTACTTCGTGATTTCGTTTTTCTTGAAAAGTTTCAGTTTTGTGTTTTTTAAAAAATAAGTTAACCTCTTAAAATCTAAGCTACTGACAAGTGTTAAATACTGCAGACAGAAAGTCAGAAAGAAAGATTAAAAACTCAACTTTTATGTGTCATCATCAAACAATTGTTGAGGGTTTTTTTTCTTCACGTGAGCACCAATCAGGGTGAACCAGAGATCAGAACTCCAGCAGTCAGAGCTGTGGCCGACAGAGCAAAGGAGTTTGTTTTCACAAGTTCATTTGGAAAATACTCAAGGGAAATATCAGGGACTCCGCTGCAGATGTTTGACTGTGTTTGCATGCTTGGAAGTGGGGTTTGGCTCTTTGATGTGAATGAAAATGTACTGCAGAGGACTGCAGCATGGGTGAGTCAAACCTCCACTCACAGAGCAAATCAGGAGGCGCTCCGAACTCCGAATTTTCCCAGGTTTCCATGCAGAGTCTGCCTTCTGCACTCAGAGATGTGGGAACTCTACATCCCATTGCTTTGATTCATTTCTGTCTTGGCAGAAAACGGGACCATTTGGTGTCACCAGTGGGGGCTCTCAAGCTGTGCCAACAGTTACAGACAATCGACACAAGCCGGCTTCCTCCCACAGAGCTCATTTTTACATCAACTCTGCCCTACTGTTCGTCTGTCATGCCTGTGCTCTTAACCACAAACAGCAATCTGCTTAGAGTTTTTTACTATAGTGAAAAGCATCATTTAACCTAAGTCAGGTGAGTTCATTGATCTTCCAGGGAGCTTAAATAATCTTGTCAGTTAGTCTGTCTGCCTGCACCAGTTCATCCCACCTCAGACAGGGTTATTTGATGTAAAGCAGCACAGTGCGGTTCTGTTCTGGTTGTGGATTACTTGATCTACTCTTGCTAGGACCCGATTTTCAAGGTATCTTGGGGGTCGGCCTGTGTTTGGTTGACTTGGAGAAAGCTTTCAACTTTGTTCCAGAGCATATCTTGGGAGGTGGTGGTGGGCAATAAAATGTTCCTCTGTTGGGGGCCATTAGTTTCCTAGACAAACAAAGCAGGATCTTTATTTAGCATAACTGCAGGGCTGAGTTCATGTCTACACACAGAAGTAGATTTCAGTACAGAGGTGCCTCTGTTTGCTGTGCTGCACTCACTGCACTCTTACCTTTCCTTTTCTGACATTATTGACACTCCAATGAAAATAATGTTTTTGTTGTGTTTAACATATTCTTGCTATTTTTTCTGATGATGGAAGACATATAAAAAGAGAAATATGATTACAATTGCGTTTCTGAGTATTTAAGTATTCAAATTATGCTGAATCAGTGACAGACAAAAACTGTTATTTGAAAAAGCTTGTAGTTGTGATATAGAAGCATTGACATAAATATCAATGGAATGGTCAACCCCTCCCCTCCTGTGTTCCAAATAGGAAGTACCACCGGTGGTTGTATAAAGACCAAAGACTTCCACTGAGAAATAGACAGTTATTTCTCAGTCATTTTGTCAGAATAATCATTTTTTGACCTGATACATTCTTCTCAACGTCCTCTTTCTAATCCTATTTTTTAAAATATCATATTTCATTATCAAAAGCTATTCAAGTTATAAACTGCCCAATCAGATGTAAAAGCATGTGCCGCCTCCAATGTTTGATTGACAGATTCCCCAATCCACTTCAGTGGGAGGGGTGTGGCCTTTGAACAAGCCAGAACAAGATCTTTCATGATTGGTTGACAATATTTCCTCTAAAAACATGACTCAGACCGACTTTGACTAATCGCTGTCGAGGGGCAGCAATTGGTCGTGATATGGCTGTAGATGTATCAGAAAGTGACGGTGAAGGCCCTGGCCTGATTTTGCAAGGGCTGGAGGTAATGCATTTCCTATGGGGGACCTTAACACTTGTTATGTCCAGTTCTTATTAACGGTCTATGTGTAGAAGCTATCGTCAGGCCATAAGCTCCCTGCTCCATGCTGATGCAGTCACTTGCAGACATGAACATCTTTGTTTTCCTCGTCTGAGCTGGTATCTGAATCACAACTGGATAGCTCCAAAATTGGTTGCCATTTTTGTTGCACAGCTAATGTTAGGTTGAGGATGTGAGGGGTTGTAAGCTAGCGGGAGAGTGTGTTGGATGGCAGGATGTGGAAGAGGATTCACTATGCATCAACAATTCCATCCAATGTGAATTTCCAATGAACTCCAGCTGCTCTACCGAAACTTTGTCCTAGAAAACAACTTTTTTTTGTTATTTTTATTATTTTGGTTGAAAACAGCATGGTTATATTTAAAAGACCACTGGGAACAATTTTCCAATAGAATTAAAGATTATTGGAGAGGTACTTGGAACATATTTTCACAGCTCCATGGATGTGAAGCTCTTTGAACTGTCTTTGTGTATGAAAGGTGCTACAGAAAAGGAAATTAAAAAAAAGCAAAACTTTTCATGTAACATAAAATTCATAAAGATTTTGCTAAGCAAACCTACATCTGACACACCCATCGTGTCCAATTTAAACACATAATGAGCACTCCACCCTCAAATAAACTTGCAGTGAGCGGGGTCACCTCAACACAAGGCGATTTACTCCTTGAAGGTTGCAAACACAGACTGTAGTTATCTTTAGAACAGCTCTGCATCCTGACTGCTTTACAACCACAGAGGTAAGTAGTCTGGTAGTCTGGGAAGAGCACAGCCCATGACTGACATCAGTCCAACAGTGAGTCCACTGGGTTTTTTAGGCAAGCGGGGGTAACAACACTGCTGCAGTCATCAAACACACTTGGAGAACTGAGTCCAGGTCCCTCAATTCTGGAGTCTGTGGCCAACCACCAGTACTGCCCCATGACACTAATTCTGTTGTTTACTGCACTTAGCTGTCTGCACTTCACTGAGAGTTCAAACGGTGTAAAGACTCTGCTTGGAGAGCATGAAGATCGCAGCTTGGTGAAGTTATGTGAGCTCCACCATCTGCTACTCTGACTTATGAAGACATTGTGGGCATTTTCAACTCCTCACAGCAGACCCAAGACCCACTGAGGAGATGACATCATTCCCCTTTACTACACCGTGTCCTCCCTGACACGCAGGAAAAGGGGATGTCTGGACAATCTTACTCAGACTGATGACCCCATGATCCCATAGCTTCAACTTAAACAAAGAATAATACCTGCATGGATGAATGGATTCACTAACTGGAGTCTACTTAATCTAAATGGCTCAGTCATCAATTTATAAATGTAACTCATCGAAATTAAATAAATGCTATTTAAGTAATCCTTACTTTAAAAAAGGCTATTTTATTTTTTTATTTTATTTTTCTTTTCTTTTTTATTCCTTTTCCTCTCTTTGTCCTCAGTAGTCTTAGACTGCTGGGTTTTGTTATTTTAGTTTGGGGTTTGTAGTCTTAGTTTGTGGGATTTGTTTATTTGTTTTCTTTTGGTTTGGGGAGCTGCTGACTCTGACGGTCGACATAGCTGGGTCAGCAGTCTCCATGACTTATTTTATGTTTGGTCGAGGAGTCACCATGGAGAGATAAAAGAGCCTCATGTGGATCTGGAGCCGCAGGTTGCAGACCTCTGGTCTAACCCATGCAGGTGTCGTTGGACCCCAGCTACCGCTGCTGTTTCAGCAGGGGTAATTAATTAAATAGTTACTTATAAACTGTAGAAACAGGTTTTTAAAAAATAAGTATGTGTTCAAAGATTAGCTGTCAAGAGATTCTAGATTTGTTGATGAAGGTTCTCTTTCATTCAGGTGAAGTTGTCTTGTAGTTGAATCAAATAATCTTGACCTAAAATTGTCTTTCTTTGAAACGTTTCATCGCTCAATCACCACTCAAGACATTTCAGACTTTCACAAGAAAAATTTTTTGTAACCTTTTGCTCATCATGGAGGCCCAATCATCTTATTTGGATGAAAATAACTAAACATTTAGTGTTCCTTCCATTGGTGATGTTGCTGCTCCATTTTTTTCTATTCTTAACTGTGAACAGCAGGATTTGACCAACAGTTTCCTGAACGTGTTTCCATATAAAATATTGACCCCTTACAAAAAAAAAAAATGCAATTGAGAAATAAGCTACAGTATTTAGCAATCAATACTTCCCTCACTTTTCCCACAGTTTGATGAGGGACAGGTCTTCCCACAGCCGGTATGTGCCTGCATCATCATGGCTTCTAAAAAAACAACAGCAGCATCTGGAGGTGAACACGTTGGTACTTCACAGAAATAAAATCATTGTTGGTGGTTAAAATAATAATAAATAAAAGACCCAGCAGCAGGAGCCCCCCCCCTCGCTGTGTGGACGGTTTCTGCCCTGGACTCTGCATCAGCCTAGTGCTGAGGGTCCAATCGGGGGGCTTCATTTGAAGGCAGCTTCTCGGCTCAGAGCGCTCTCTTCATGCTGTGTCTGCTACATGAGTTGAAGGTTAAAGTAAAAATGTTTCCAAGTAAAAGAAAGTTCCTCATTTATAGTAAATCCCTGCAGGCTTGAAACCGCTGATATTCAACTCTGTTTTTAAGAGTTCTGCAGCACTGAGAGGAGATGGACGGGTCAGTGGTTGGACTGTCTCAAAAACGTGATAGTGTTAACTGTGTTGTCTGCCTTTTCCAGCTGACACACAGCCTAATGCTCAGACAGACAGAGAGACAGTTCTCTCATTGACAAGCAGAAGCTGTGCGAGGTGTCTGCCCCCCCACCACAGTCTGTGTGAGAGTACATCTGTCAGTCTGTGGAAACACACTGAATTAAAGTGAAGAAGATGCAGATGATGCCAACAAAGAGGAAGAGACAAACATCGAAGCGGAGCAGCAGAAAGCATCTGTTGAGTTCTATGAAGTTCTTCTTTCAGTAAAAGTGAGACATCAAGCTGAGACTCAAACACTAACTTGCAGTGAGTTTTTTGGCCGTCTCTCTGCGAAGTATCATAGGATTCCCCCTGCCTGTTCTGTCCTGTTTCTAGATCTGACCATGTTTCTGTCAAAAGCGTCACTGAACCAGAGGGATCCATTCATTGTTCAGGAAAGTACTTCAAGTACTTCCCCAATGGGAACGTTGGTACCATCTCATGTGATCAACAAGTGATCCACTCTCCCATCATGTCCCTCCAAGCTTCCATCCACCGTCAGTCTGACATTTCACAGAATGTTTCAAAGGGATTTGAATATTCAGCCGGAGACCCAACTACTATACCACTACCACCATGCATGAGGTCACAGGAAAGCCAGAGATGTCTGCTCCCCGGGGTGTCTTCGATCTTCTGTATCTCGAACTGTCCTGTAACGTCTCTCAAGCAAAACGCTGAGTTCCTGCATGATGTATAAATCACCAAACTTGCCTTTCTGGATGTGGAGGAATAAAATCTCAACTCTGAGTTTCTGGTGGATGACTGAGATTCAACATATCTTCAACTCAGACTCCAGCCAAGGACATTCAGTTAACTCTTCTTGACATCCTGCAGCTCGTGGTCATGGCTAAGGGTGGGAAAGTTGATTGAGAGCTGATCTGTTAATCAATCTCACTCTGGAGGGGGAATCCAAGCCTTTTCACCTGATAACCTTGATCTTAGACTTGGAGCAGTTGGTTCACACTCAGCTGGTCACGGTATGAGGAAACAGCAGAAGACAATGTTTTGTCCCAGACATGAACCTTTCTTTAACTTGATTTCATTAAAAACTATATATGGTGAACAAATGAGACGAAAACATTAAAAAAGAAAAAAAAGGCATTGACAAAAAAGTACATTAAAGTTTTAAATTCTTTTCCCTTCCCTTGTTAATTTGTTATATCTGTGTAGTGTGGTCTCTTTATTCATCTCTGCTGAGATTGGGCCTCTCAGATTCAATACCTGGCAGAGGTACAAGTCTTTGATGTCTTTTCAGAAAGAAGAGTGGGTAGATATTTCTTTCTGTCATTCCATTTAAATATTATTCTACAGTTTTTGGATGTTTGATCCTATCACAGACAGACTTCAAAGACATTTCACTGGAAAACTTTAGCAATTATTGCAGCTGCAACAAGCATGAAGAGCAGCGAGTTTTAGAAAGTCTCTGGGGAAACCGAAAAGCACACATTCATTTTGAATTTTTGTCAATCTGAGATCAAAGATGATTTCTGTTGCGTGGTGTGTTGGGGTCTTGAAATCAGAACACAAAGACTAGGGTAAATCTTTTTAGAGAACAGATCAAACAAAGGCTAACCCAAGTCTACAAGTCACAGCCACAGCTGTACCGCTTTGCCCACATTACATGATGCAATTATTGCCACAAACGCAGCATGAATTGCATGATTTCTGAACACAGTTTCCATTTTATGAGTTCTTTTTGCATCTTCAAATCCACTGTCTTTTCACTTTTCTATTCCCTCATTTCTGTGTTTTCATCAGAAACATGAAGTGGGTGCAGAAAACACTGAATCATAACACCATGAAGAAGAAGGAAGAAAATGCTCCCAACGGGAGAATGTTCATTTTGGACCCTTCAAAATAAAAGTTTAATGTGAGAGACGTTTTTCTTTCAGGAAAAAGTTATTTTAGCAATCTATATTGTCATCGTTTCACTGCCTCTACCTCTAAGGATTACTGCTCCCACTTCTAAAATGTAAGAGCTACTCTAAATATATTCTGTTAAAGTCGTCACACAGCCATTCCAACAGCTCTAAAGCCTTTTCTTTAAGTTCACTTTAAAGTGGTCTCGAAATCATTTCAAACTCAGATAAATTTGTAATCACATGTTCAAAGCCTATCCAAAGAAAAGCTAAAATAGTAAAGTCAAGAAGAGATGTCAAAGTCGAGCAATGAAATATTGAAATATTCCTCAGCACAAAAAATTAGATGCAACCAGGATAAAAAAGGAAAACAATATTACTTATATAGTTTTACATATAAATTACATATATATATTATATTGTTACAATATTGACATGTTTGGACTTGAATCTCCAAGTAATGAGGTGCAAAAGTGTTAACCAACTAATAAAACATGTCTTAAAAACGTTTAGAAATATATTTATGAATGTTGAATCTACGCCCAAAATGACCATTTTATTATTTTAAATATGAAAAATACATTTTTAGAAAAAAAAGGCTTTCAGAACGTTTGTTTCAAAGCTTGAAGACCATTTCAGTAAGTTTAGACTACAGTTCTGTTAGAACCATGAACAGACATGAAAAGGTCTATTCAAACATAATTAATGTCTTAAAGAACTTCTATGCAGGAACTTTCTGTTTGCGTTGCTTGCTCAACTTTTTCAAGCAAAGAAAACTCTTGCTGTATCTCTGCTGGGTTCTTGTCATCTTCATGAGGAATGTTGAGTTGAGGTTTACCAGAAGATGAATGATTAGAAAGAGTGCAGGAGGGAGGAAGAGCCCAATGTCATCAGGCGAGGCTGAGCTCCTAAATTTGAACATGCTCTTTAGCAGCGAGTAAACTGACCTCAGTTGTTGCGTTTCCTTTTTAAGTGGCCACATCAGAGCGTAGAACTTAAAGAAGTGCTGCAGCAGCGCAGCAGCATGAATGGGACATTTAGTGGACCGCTGACTGGGGCCTGTGTTGTGCCTCACATGTGGTCTGGGACCCCCATTTCAAACGGCCCAAAAAAGAAAACAGGATGTGTAAACCGCTCCCTCAGCTGATTTGTGAGAGCGACTCAAAGACAGGCGACGGGGGCAACGTCCGGGCAGGCAGGAAGGAAAATAATTGACGAGGGTGAAGTCCTCAGTGCCCACAGTGTTCACCTCATGATCCAACGCTCAACTCCATGCAGCTGCAAAACAAACCTTTGACTGGAGGCGTCGCGAAAAACAGGACTTTTGTAGTTTAACACAAAACTATCATCAGAACTGTCAGTCACAAACACAAACTGGAGTCATCTGCTAACTTTAGAGAACGTGACACAAATTTTATAAGATTTTTTAAAATGTATTTATTTCCTTTTAATGTTGAAAATGTGTCTTTCTTTGTCCAAAAAAATCTGTCTGGAAGGAACTAAACTCTGTCTATTAAAAATGAAATGAAAAATCACACTTTTTTTGTTTGTTTTTTTAGTGGCAGACAAAAACTGTAAACAATGTAAGATTTAATTTTTTAACATGAACATTTGCAGCACTGAGGGATGGGGAGGATATCACAAAATATAAGCCAGACCTCAGCTTTGAACCTTCTGATCGTGGCCATCTCCTGTCCCTTACTTTAGTGTTCTCAGTCAAGATTTGTTTGAACTCTTAAATGAGCACAAAAAACATTTTTATTACCAAATTATTACTCCACATTTTCTAACATTCAGCCTTTTTAGCTATGAACAAAGTCTCACCATAGTGCTTTATGTGAATTTATAGAATTAACAAGCAACAAAACTTCTAATTAGCCCTAGAACTGAATTACAAATTATCATCCACAAAAAAAGAGAAAAAAAATGGAATTATGTTTGTGTGTGCATGTGAATTCATGCTCATGAGTGGACTGTGACACTCAGGTCACAGTGGATCTTCCAAACATCCAGCTTGCAGCATCTCTGGTTTGTTTTCTTGTCTCTAGGATACACGTGTCTCCTTGGATGGGAGAGTCCTGCTGGACTTTGGTGACTCCCCTAAAATCAGTGTGGAAACATAAAAACAGCAACAGAATAGCAGCAATGCACAGAGGAATTGAATGAACGGGAAAAATATAGAAATGTAGAAATATCATTTTCTTGACCAGATTTTTATTTATTTATTTTTTTATTTTTTATTTTTTTTTTGAGGAGGAGGATGTATACGCCTGTCAGGCAAATAAAATGACACAAAGAATTAGGAACAAATTCAGAACCTTTTTGATTATTTGTTGCTTATATTTATGCAAAAGTCCCAGCACTTCCACACAAAACTCTGAAAGTTATTTTACTTGCAGCAGTTTCCGTTTTTTTTATGAGCCAGTTTCGACCCTTCACAGCTGTAGTGGACATTCATCAGTAGAAACAATCTGCTGCTATCACATTTATAACTGGGTCAACCATGAAAACAAACGTTTTTGGGTTTATTGTTTTTTTTTTTTTTTTTGTCTTAGTGCTTAAATACTTAACCAAAATATAGCAGTTCTAAAGATAGTTGTTGACTGACTGTAATGATACCATGTTTCCTTGTATTCAAGGTGTAATTAGTGAAATTGCAGTATAAGAAACTGTCGCTGGCACAAAGTAAACCTTTGGGTTTAGGAAGCAAAAAACCTTCAGCTTCCATAAATCAGTGATGAGGAGCAGCAGACATGCAGGCCCAGGAAAAGCTTTGTGCAATGCATTTCTTTTTTGCAGCCTCTTAGGAAATGCTGGCTTGAAGAATGTCATTAGGGAGCTTTGTTTTGACAAAATAAAATAGGACTTTCATATAAATTATTCAGGCTGCACAAGAAATGTAATTTCTTTTCTCAAATCAAAAGTAAATCAAAATTTGAGAACTCTTTTTAAAAATTTCTGTCAGTTTTCATTGTTTGAATCACCTGACAATAAATTTTTATTGTATTTTGCTATTATTCCTTTTGCAAATATTCACAACTTCTATTGATTTTGTCATTGACTTTTTAATTTCCATGATTTCCTTAACTAAAGTGCACAACGAACAATCATTTTAAAATGAAAACATTCTAAAATCACACTACTACATAAAGTTATACCTAACTATATATTCTCCAAATCTATCAGTTAAACATGTTGACACACCTGTCATCAGGTGTGGGGTAGGCATATGGAGATTTTCTTCAACAAATGATGAGAATAAAAAAGGCAAAAAAAACCTTACCCATCATCTAAGTCACTGCTGGCCACACATGCTTTTTTTGGATGTTTTCTTACTATTTTCCTTTACCACTTAGATGTTTACATCTTTAACTTAGACACAAACAAAATTCTCAGTTGTTGGAACCCCACTATGATGAAGCTTTTAGCTAAACTGGTTCCTGAATGAACTCAAAATGGACATGAGAAATAATAAATGAAAATATTTGGAGAAAATTAGCCCATTTATTGGCAATGTTCTTCAAATATTGGTAAACATAAGGAATTATCAAACCAAATGAATAAAATATGGATGTATACATCCTGGCAAAAAAATATTAGTGATTTAAAAAAGAGAATTCCTTACAATTTTTTTTTCATCATGTGGATTTTATTGCGGTCAATATTTATGCAGAGAAGCTTCCCCATTGAACTCAGAGTCTAAATGAGGTTTTTTATGTGCTCATGAATCTCAGATAATGGAAATAATCTGATATTTGCAAATCATTTATGGAGATGGAATCAGGAAATCCTGATCTGCATGGTATCTGATTTGTTCAGAGAACAATGTTTGGAATGACTTAGCTTTTAAACTTTTAAACAATGGTCTGTTTATGTCAACACACCAGTGCTGATAGTTGTAGAATTAGCTCTGCTGATGTTGGAACTAAAAAAATCTGCAAAATAATCAACAGATTGCTGCTGTTCTACATCTGTGCCCTGGTTTTGTGTACATGTCAGCACACAAAAAGCTAAAAATGTATTAGAAAAGGGCGGATGAATGCTGTGAACTCTTTTTGGACAAAGACAACATGAATGTCTGATGTCTGATTATTGGATAACTGATGTTAACAAATAAAAAACGTTGGATTATTTTGTCTATGTGTTACTTAAAAATTCCCACACTGACTGAGATGTTGGTGTGTGGCTATAAATGGGTTCAAGGTAAAGAATGTTTCTGTTTACCACAGTGCAGTTTAATGAGTCAAAAGGTCTGAACCAATAACTAATTTTAATGAAAGTTCAGGTTCCTGAGAGGGTTTGTGCACACTGATGCTGCACAAACATTTAGTTAGAAGTGTCATTATTGAATCATTTTAACAACATGTGATACACAGTCCTGATGGTTAAGCCTTCTTTGAATCATACCAATGCAGTTAAGGTCACCTTTCATGGCCGCCAACACTGGAAGTCCTGAAGATGATTTGTGTCGGAGTCTTTCCAGAGGAGAAGGTCATAAATCAAAGATCAAGCACTGCCACCTAGAGGACACATGGATAAAAAGCATGAAGCCATTTTGATGTGAATGAAAACATCATGAAAATACCAAACGGCAGACTCAAAGCGGGCCTTTTGTCTGCCTTTGACAGTACTCCAGGGCATGTAAAGCTGTTCTCCTCAGAGATCTCTCTGTGTTTAGGAGGTTTGTGCTTCACCTGGACTGCAGTTTGAGAGAATCTTGTTAGATGTTTTCAACCTGGGAAACTTCATGCCAGCAGTCCCAGTCAGACGGCCAGCCCACCTGGAGGAGCCGCATGTGACGTTTTAGATGTTAGATTTTGTAGTAATATTGATTTGCGATCCGGTAATGTTGTGAATTCTTGTATTGTCTTTGAGTCAGGAATTTTCAACAAGAAACACCTCCCCAAAGAGATGCAGGGTGGGCCGCTGAGGGACAACTTCTACTTCCTCTCTCAGTTCAGCACTGATGGGACACAAAAAGGGTCTTTTGCACGATGTGAAGAACCAAGTGTGATATTGGAGAGTCACAGCTGCAGCAGATAAACTTTTGTATGTTGTAAATATTCCTAAACATGAATCAATAAGACAGTTACATAACAGAACATCACTGTTTATCATGTTCAGAACAGCTTTGTTAGCAAATCCTCTCATGCTTGTGCAGACACACAATGAAATGTGACCTTGTGCTGAAGTCCCAGTTGCATAGCAACACTTTTCCGTCTCTGCTTGAGCTTTACTTCACCGAAGAAGCAAGTGACATTTTTGCTGCTCCTGCATTCTCATGCAACTTTTACAGAACTTTTACATTTCATGAAAAGTTTTCACTTCTTCCTTCTGCATTCTTAAGAGATTGTGTCCGATCCTCTCAGTCATTTTCAACTGCACTTTTCCTTGGAGGCTAAAACAGCATCAATCTGCTTCAAAATGCATCCATAGACTGAAAATCAAAACCTGTTTGCTGAGCAAAACTCTGACAAATGTGGGAAGAAAGATGTATGAGAGGGATTCTTCTTTAAGTCCCCCTATTAACATTTTTGTTATTTTAAAACAAAGTTTCCAGTAGTGTTTTAATGAAGATTATGAAGTTTTCAACCAAAACCACACAACCTAAATGTCTTGAAAAGCCATTTTTCATGTTGGTCTGAAGCCTCTGTTTCCAAAATCTCCTCTGAGGGGGCGTGGCTTTTGGAGCTGAGCTGAGTAGCCCCGCCCCTGTGTGATTCTGATAGCTCTGTGTCTCGCTAGCATGAATCTTCACTGCTGCTACATAAAAATGTCCATCAGTATCAGATGGTTTGTTTCCATCATTGCTGCTGTGTTGCTATTTTAATGAGCTAAACACACATATCACCACTTCAAGCTTTTTAATAAACATGTCTTACAAGAACAAGCCAAATGGAACAAGTTTGTCTGTAAGAAGAAAGTCACATTGGTGTAAACCCAGTTAAGAGACGCCAACTGTAATCCCCCAAAATTTAGTCGACAATTAGGCAAGAATCATAATAATTAGGGGGAGACTATTACAGCAGAACGAGCAGATCTCTGTAAGTCTGGAGACAGCAGGCCTCAGCCATCAGGAGTTAATGGTTTCATTAAACGGGAGCATTTGTGATGCTGTGGGAGCATGTCATGCAGCTTTCATAATGTCACGTGGCCCAGCTCACTGTCCCATGACAAACAGCAACATGTGAGCTTATTCACTTAAAGCCTTATTAACCCTTTAACACCTGAACCCCAGTGTTCATCTTCTTTGATTTACTGTAATGTTTTAATTGTGAACACCATCAAAATAATTCCAGCTGATTCTGACGGAGAAAAGCCCGGTGAGAACCTTGACTTCAAAACTGAGTCAACATTCGATCCAGTTAGAGGACAGCATTTGTTTTTTGTTTTGTTTTCATAACATTGTTTTAGTGTTGGAAATACATGAATAGTAGAAATTCAATCTCACATGAAAAAGAAATAAAATAAGAATTCTGGTTAATATAGTTTACATTAATTCATTCATTCGTCTTCTTGTCCGCTTTTTTCCCTTCCGGGGTCGCGGGGGTGCCGAAGCCTATCCCACTGATGGGCGAAGGCGGGGTTCACCCTGGACAGGTCGCCAGTCTGTTGCAGGGTTAGTTTACATTCATTTTATAATAATTTGATGGCTACATTTAACATCAAGTTGACTTCTACACTTCTGTTTCTGACGGGTTTAGGCTTGTTTACCTTCATTTATGCTTAATAGACTCTTTTCACGTGCCGTAAATGCGAATAGTGACTTACAGTGTTCGGGTTTGGAACAGCAAAGCTGACAGCTGAATGCTGTTTAACACAGTTTTACATAAATAATAAAAGGTAACCTTACAAATTTCAAAAGAAAAATTTACAATATTTATTTTATGAATGTCCTGCTGAACTGTATTTTTATTTCCTCTCTTAGATCATTCACAACTCTAAATACAAATTTGAATAATCCTTCAATATTTTATTGAAAATATAGACCTTTCATTTATTCAGATATTATTCTAACAGGTTCTATTTTGGTTGATGTTATTTCCTCATATTTTAAGTGCGATCAGTACAAAGCTGATAGAAATTCATAATAGCCACATTTTAAACCTTCATTAAAGACACACATCTCTGCATTGACCGTACACATTTTAATCTCTTCCCAGGATAAATGTACTTGTTGTTTTACTGGATATTTTAGGTAATAATTATAAAAACAGGAATGATTTGGTTCAGTGAAAATGTTCAGAGCAGCTATTGAGCCATGTAGTTTCATCTTTCAAAATAAGAATCTCTGGGCGAACAGATTTTATAACATTTTGAGGAAATAGTCATTTTCATATGTTTGTCAACAGTTTTCAATTAATTTGATCATTTTTCTGCAGATCAGACACAGAAATGATCAAAATCAAAGAGGAGTGATGTTAGAACCACGGCTGAGCTAACAGCAGCTCACTGACCGCAGTAGAAAACATTACAACAGGAATAAGTTTGTAGTAACTTGGAGCTTCTCCTGACTGGATTACAGGGCCAGAAAATAAAAGAGCACCTCAAGAATAAAGCTGCCCCTGTTCAACATTGTAATCATATATAGTTTTCATTACAGACACTGGAGGGAAAGCAAAAGAGAAGTCGTCTTTGTTCGTGACATGAATAACAGACGGCGCAGACACTTTTACTCATATCACTACTGTGATATTGAAGTGTTGGTGAATAGTAATCAGCAGTAGCTCTGGAGGTTAAGAAGGTAGGCCACCAATGCTACTAATCAAAAGAACGCTGGTTTGATCGCTGCTCCTTGCAGTCAACTGTCAATAGTTTCTTGTCACCATGTGGAAATGAAGAGTGAATGAATATCTTATCTCTGTGATTTGTTGTATTAATTCATTGGTCTAAAATTAACATGACATCAAAAAGGGGTAAATATTAAAGTTTTGATGTCAATTTGATTTGCACAATAAACTTGTTTTTGACCTTGATTTGATGTTGAGCTTTGATGTTTACTTGCCATCATTTGTCTACTGGCTCGTTACTGTCTCAGTTAGCCGTGTTAGCATCAGAGATAAATCAGTTTGAATGCACTTCTGATGTCTGGCTACAAAATAAACGTGACAAATTCTACACATTTTTGTATTATACAATGACATGTTTGTGTTCTTAGTGTTAGCAGGACATGAAAGCAGTAGCTTAAGGGGAGAGAACAAAGAGATAATAACTGTAAAGCACATTTCCTGTCTGTCTGTATTCAGCTGTTACTATGAGTTATTGAGAATCAGATCAGTTCACATTGAACGCCAGAGACATTTGTATCCTGAGGCCCACGCTGCAGCTCCCACAACAAAACAAAGACCGTCTCTGTTTCTGCAAGAATACACATAAGCTCAACATCAAACACTTGCATTTGTTTTTTTTTCATGACATAAATCATGTTTTCTGATGTTTCTTTGGTTTCTGCTCTGCATGAAAGTATGTCAGTTGCATCCCTGCCTTCAATACTAACAGGGAATGGCAGTATAAATGCATGACTGAGGTTTGTATTTAACGCTTTAATCTCATCTTGTTATCATATGACTAATCTGAGTTGGAGACTGCTCCGTATCAGGGACACAGTGTTGCTGCTCTTCACTCTGTGATGCGTCACTGCGAGGGAAGCAGAACCGTGTGGGTGATGCTGCTCTCAGGTTCTGAGGTTGGACTCACAGCACAGTCTGTTTGGGCTGAACCACGGTAATCCTGCTTCGCCTTGTCCACTTCCTGTGGAGCCAAAGTGACTGAGAAGTCCCAGATTTTAATACGCTTTATTGCTGAGTGCTGCCTTTCTTTGAGGGGGGGTTGAGCTCTTGGCTGGAGGACAAGGGGGCCTCTATTTTTATCTGCACCAACAGAAGAGCGTGGATCGTAAAACCGCAGAGGCTATGCCATCAGTGCTGGCAGAAAACCTATGCACTGTACATGTCCATCCATCCATCCATCAGTCCATTCATACAACTCTACCTCTTTGCATCCATCTATACATGCATACATCTGTCCATCCGTCCATATTTATCCATACAAACATGCAAACATACTGTGATATATGAATGATGACAAAGTAGCATGCCTTTCTACTGTCTCTTTGATTATATGAGGTTAGTCTGCGTCACTATTTTGTCGGTCACTGATGCAACAGCGCCCTCAAGTGACGGATGAGATGCATTACTTATGTTATGCAATGGAAACAGCTCTGCTGTTGTTAAAAAAAATTCATAGCTTTATGTTAAAATTCTGAAAATGGGATAAAAATGAATTAAACTTAATATGTATAAGCAGTGTTTTTGTCATTGAGTCACATTCGTTACAACCCAAATTAACAACCTTTTTTTTCTTGGACAACGTTACACAAACCTTTAATCTATACATGAGCATTTCTCTTCTTTTCAATTCGGTCTTACCCATATTTCAGGAGCAAAGTTACAGTAATGTGTGGATGAGAGAGCTGTTAACATAAAAAGTCTGGAAAACATCTCAACAAATTAAGAAATGTTGGTTGAGGTTAACCAACACAGCAGATATAGAAAAGTATAGACAACCTGTTTAGCTTTTGTTTTTTTTCCTTTTTTTCCACATCTTTCACTTATTTGCATTAGGATTTGCCCAAGGACCCAGACTGGATGATGCTGATTGCGCTCCCTGGGAAGTGAATCAGGTTTTCCACATGTCAGCACTACAACCACCTGAGCCATCCAACCACCACTGATCACTCCCTCAATGTTAGAAAGACACATTTACAACAGCTCTTTTGACACTTTTACTCAAACGTTTTTGGTTTTGATTTTAAGTTACAAGTTAGAATAATAACCAGCGAGGTTATTGATTCATTAATATAAAGACTTTATACATATAAGGTGCATTTTTCTGTTGAAAAATAATAAAAGCTACTGTATGCCTTTGAAATCAAAACAATTATTCCCTTTATTTATACATTTTCAGTTTAAGATTATTCTCCTACAAAAAAAAAAACACATTAAAAGTGTCGTCTTTTGTCAGGTTTTACAACATTGTCGTGCATTTTAACAAAAGACACTTCTGATCTTTGAACCTTTTCATGAATACAATCCTTTCGTTAGAGCATCAACTTTTCATCAAAGCCCTAATGTTTATCTCTAGTCACCAATCTGTACATACATGCAAACATGCATACTGTGTAGTACTGAGGTGTATGACTCAATGCCACACACCTGTATCACTGAATGCCTGGAGCTGTCATCATCAAGACTCTAAGGCTGCGTTCCCACCGAACACTTTTGCAATGCAACAAATTCTCTGCCCACTGCCTGTCAAAAAAATTGTGTTTTTAAGCTTACAGTTTTTCTCAGTCGGCTTGATGGATTTTTTAAAATGAATTAAACTTTGCAGAACAGTTAGTAGAACCTCCACAACATGTAGTTGTTTGAATTCAGTGGCAGTTTAATTTTCATTTCCTCCAGTAGAATATCATTTTGGAGAAAAAGCAACTGATTAAGTACAAATTTCTTGTTGTATTCTTGTTTTTATTCTGTCTGTCAAAATTAACTGTGATCGTTCATACAACTAATAATCTTCAATTCAATGAAACTTGAAGGACAGCCATCGGGCAAAGGGGGCAAACTCAATCGCACAAGGGGCCAAAATCCAAAACACACCTTAGGACGCGGGCCAAACAGGATAAACATTTATTGAACACTCTAAAATTACATTTTTAAAACTTTAAAAACATAACTTTTTAACATTACTGTTAATAAAAACAGAAGAGAATATTATTTCAGAATAAATCATCTTAAACCTTAAATAACTTTCAATATTTTCCCTTTATAAAATTATATTTTGTCAAAATTATACAAGTTAGAAATATACTTGTCATGATCCATGCTTCAGTTTTGTCATTTTCTGTTTCCCCTGTCTGTCTCTCCATGTTCAGGTTAATCATCCACAGCAGTTTTCATTTAGTTAATCAACCTCAGTGGATTATGTGTCTGGTTTTCAGTTCTCATTGTCAGGTCATCTGCTCTTTTCTGTCACTGGTTTGTTCTCATGTTTTTTGCCATGTTTAAGTTGGTTTAGTAAATGTTTGAGTTTCTGCCACAAAGTCTTGTCTCCTGTATTTGGGTCCTTCACCACCACCCCTGACAGCATTAAACCAAAAACCTCTGTGTGTGGCAGAAACATTGGGATGGGAACGGGACAGTGGTGCAGCTGCAGGAAACACTTGAAATCAGGAACAAAAAAAAAAAGTTTTTTTTCTCATGGTTCTGCAGAACAGACTTAAAGAAGGAAAAGTTTTATTCAAAAATGTTTCTGAGTGAGACATAGAAGACTGGAACTCTCGATCAGAAACAATTAAACTTTGTATTGGTTATTTAATTAAACTCTCATGCATTTGTTGATCACAGACCTAAATAAAATCTTATGACTCTGACTTTTAACTTCCCAGGCTCGCCTCGCTCATGGATTCCCCTCCAGGGAAGGAACACCAGCAGAGTGACAGCTCGTCAGCTTTGACCCAAAGTGACGGCCAGCATCTTACACCCAGAAGTCAGTGCTCAGAGCCACTCCTGCCACATAACCGCTCATTTTATCAACTCACAGAGCAACGGGATAATGTTATGGGACAAAATGAATCCACCATGATAAATGGTGCTCAGTGATGGTAACATCAAGAAGGAACATGAGAAATACCAGGGACTCAGAGAGGAACTGGAGAAAGCTTGGAAGGTGAAAGTGACAGTGGTGCCCGTGGTAATTGGAGCACTAGGGGGTGTAACCTCCAACCTGGAGGAGTGGCTACAGCAGATCCCTGGAAAGACCTCAGACATCTCAGTCCAGAAAAGTGCAGTGCTAGGGTAGCAGAATGAAATGGGCTGCACCTGCTACACAGGTGTTGGCAATGCACTTGCTTGCCAAAAGGGTGGGGTGGAGCCTATAAAAGGTAGAGTTGCTTTGTGCCTGCACACTGCACTCTGAAGAGGGGACGCTGCACTGTGCTACAGGATCCAGGCCCAGTCAGTGGGGCACCTGAAACCTGGTGTGTGGACCTGTGGCACCAGGGTTCCCTCTCCACTGCACCTGAGAGCATGTGATCTGGCAGGACACAGACGGTATGTGTTTGGCCCTTCACCCTGTGCTTTAAGTTAATGTTGCTGCTCTGATCCCCTGCCTGTCCTCCACAGGGTCAGACCGTGAGCCCCTGCTGCTTTGCCTGCTTTGCCTTGCTTGGTGTCACCCTGCCTTGCTTGGTGTAGATTGATTTATTTATTTATTTTTTTTACTTGGTTATGATTGGTGCCTGATTGCTGTCCTAACTGGCCTCTACTTGGATGCTGGAGCCTATAACCTTTCTACCTCCCCTTCCTGGCTGGCCTCTGCGCGGACGGCAGGACGCCCGGGGAGTAACCACTTCTTCTCTGGCTGCTGGACTAGGAAGCCGTTGTCACTTTTTCACTGGACCCTGGATGTGCTGCAAGCGTCATTGCACCGCATCAGTCAACGAGCCACTGCAGCGTCCAGATGCGTGCAGTGGTGCTCCACGTTTCTGTTGAGGCGAATAGGCAGCCACCATCCAGGGCTGTTGGGACAACATCCATCTTAACCACTTTTTAGTC
>NC_050521.1:2804537-2872373 GCF_002922805.2 Oryzias melastigma | reverse complement strand
ATTGTGCACGTGTGTGAGGTGATTGTGTTATTTTGGGTATCCCTCCCCACCTGGTCTGGTACGTGGAGGGAGGCTGAGCATATTTTAATTGTAATAAATTATATATTTTAAAAACTCCCAGAACTGCGTCCGTGCCCTCTGTGATCCTGCGCTTAGAATTTTTTGTGTGTCCAATACCTCGCCCCCGTATCTGAACCGCTTGTGTTGCCACACTAGGAACAGCTAAGATACTGCAGGACCCTCAAGCTCCCAGACCTTTGGTAGAGGACCCGAGCTAAGAGGAGAAACCACCGCGGAGGGTGAGAGGGGTGCTTTGTTCTTTTTTTTGTTTTTTTGGAGAGCAATTTAATGTTAAAATTATTGATATTATTTAATTTGAAAATAAAGTTTATATAATTGATTCCCACATTAGTTATGGTTAAGTTGCAGGAACAAAAATAACTATTTTCTGCTTAAACATATCGCCTTTTTATTATCATAGCGTAATTAAAAAAAAAAAGATCATTTTGTTCACCCCAACAGGCCAAAAAGCCTTTACGTAACACCGACTACATGTAATGCGTTAATAGTTTTTTCATCATATTTCCTTCTACATCTAACCTGGAATCAAATGACTAACTGCTGATTTTAAGTGACTTTAAAATTAATGTTAAACAAGGAATTGATGTGGCAGTTTTAATGTTGAATTGTGACCTTAAAAAAGGAAATATTTTCATTTGGATCATACAAAAACCACACTACAATTTAACCGTTTAACACCAGAGCTCAAGTGTTTATGTTCTTTGATTTACTGTAATTTTTAATTAACACAATTGGTAAAGCAATTCCAGTAGATTCTGAAGGAGAAAAGCGGCTCACAAAAATTACATGTTAAAGATTTTGTGTTTTAGCGTCACAGACGACACCTCAAGTGTTTAAGGTTAAAATGCATGAATTGAGTTTGCTTGTATTCACATTTATTTTTTTTAAATATAAGATGGAATTGTAATTTCTCATTTTGATTTCTAAATTGTAAAATGCATTTTAGAAGTTGTAAAACAGAAAACGGAATTGAGATTGTATTGTTACTCTAATTTATGGGTGGAAAAACAAAAGTTTTATTCTAGTTTAGTCTCCTCATCATCATGACGCTTTAGGCTTTCTGCGCCTTTAAGACGAGTTGACGGCTACGCGCATGCGCAGCTTTGAAACTTGTGGCGGGCTCAGGAAACGTCAAGCTGATGTTTCTATATTAGATGAAGTCAGAGTTTCAGCAGCATGGTTGAGGGTCCGGGATGTACGCTCAACGGAGAGAAAATCCGCTCCAAGGTCAAAGCGGGACAGAGGGTGAACGAGGTCCGGGGCAGCGCGGCCAAACCAGGCGTGAGTATCACCACACCGGGATCAGCGGCAGCAGCTTCTGCGCTCCTCCTGCGACTCTAAGCGGCTCTGCCGTCTCCCTCCTCAGGTGAGCGGCCCCGGATCGAACCCCTTTCTCAGCCTCCGCGGCGCTCACTTCTCCGCCGTGGCAACCGTCGGTAAAGAGCTCTTCATGTTCTTCGGCCCGAGAGCTCTGAGGTAAAACCGTAGACCGTGTATCACTCACGGACTAATCTCGGAGACGTGGAAGAAGTCTCACCTCAGATTCGTGCGTAAAGTGTAGTTTTGTGTGTGCGTAACAAGCGATTCATGCGTAATGTTAAAAGACGTTTGCGCGTGTAACTAGTTTCAATCTGTCATTTTAATTTGTGAATGTGTAAATTGTATATTTTTTTTTTATTTCGTAATGTTTGTACTTCTACACAAAATATAATATAATGTATGAGTTACAAATCAAGAATTACGCACACTCGTAAGGCATAAATCAAGAATTACGCACGCATGAATCGGGGTGATACTTATCTCCTTATGTTTTGTCCAGTAAATTAATACATGTCAATGTCAATGATGTTCCTGATCTGAACCCACTGAGGCTTTTCTCTATGGAAACCCGTAACCCTTCTGCTCTTCTTGGCTTGTTTACATTAAAAGTGGGGTCATCTGGACCCCACAAGACTTTTTTTTATCATTGATTTTTGAGTTTCCTTAATGTCCATGGCAGACATAAAATCCTGTCCACCTTTGTCCATATTTGTCATGGAATGAATCACATATCAATATGTGGTTGAAGTCATCTGGACCCCAAAGAGAGCGGAAGGGTCAAAGGGCATAAACCAGGGGTGTCAAACTCAACCGTACAACGAGCCAAAAGACAGGTCGTGGGCCGAACAGGAAAAACATTAAACACACTGATACATTTTTTTTTTATTATTTTAAAACCATAACGTTAACATATTATGAACTATTATAGCATTTCCTGCTATAATGCTAGTGTGAATGCTATAAGCTGAATTTGACCGCTGAAGATGCTAGTGCTGATAGCTGAAGATGCTGAAACTGATGGGTAAAAACACTGAAGCTGAAAATGCTGAAGTTGATTGTCAGCTAAAATATTAGCTAAATGCCAAATTTTTATAAAAAAAACAATAATTTAGGTTAGCTAAAACAGCTTGCATGTAGTTGAAAAAATAGCTAAACTTCAAAATATCCTAAAAAAAAAACGTAAAAAAGAACTAAATTAGCAAAAACAGCTGCTAATAATAATAATGGATTGGATTTATCAGCGCTTTTCCAGACGCTCAAAGCACTTACATTGTGTATCCATTATTCATTCACACCTCATTCATACTTGGTGACGGTAAGCTACTATTGTGGCCACAGCTGCCCTGGGGCAGGCTGACAGAGGCGTGGCTGCCAGTACGCGCCTACGGCCCCCTGACCATCTGACCATCACCGGAACATCCATACCAGTGGAGCCACACTGGAGGCAAGTAGGGTTAAGTGTCTTGCCCAGGGACACAACGACACTTGGCTGGCGGGAGCCGTAATCGAACCGCCTATCGTTCGATCATTGGCCGACCCGCTCTACCACCTGAGCCACTGCCGCCCAGCTAGTATGTAACTGAAATATTAGCTAAACTCCAAATTAGCCAAATAAATCTTAGTAAATCACAAAGTAATCCAAAAATCTAGCAGAATGACAATTTTTTAAACTTTTAAACATAATTCTCAATAATAAAAAGGCAGGAATATTATTCCAGAATAAATCAACTTAAACCTTAAATAACTTTGAATATTTTACTCTCCATAAAAATATATTTTGTCAAATTATACAAGTTAGAAATTAGCACAAGATAACATCAAGCTGGTAAGAACAATAAAATAAAATGATCTGGAGGGCCGGATGTGGCCCCCGGGCCTTGACTTTGACACATGTTGCCTATGCCATGCTTTTCTAAAGCCTTTCAGAACAGACTATATCCATATGTGATCATGTATTACATTTGGGACACTGAAGAACAAATTATTATTAAATATGAGTTAATTTTGTCAACGCTTTTCCTACCCAGAAGTAAAAGGACTCGATCTCTTTCCTTTATTCTTGGTTCTGCCCATTTCATAAAATCAACCTTGAGCTGGCCTTGGCACCATTTCACCAAAGAGAGCAAACATCCAAATTTTTGCAAAGATGGATGTACATGTTGTGTTTATGACCTTAGTGGCTCCGGCGTTTATTCCAAAAACTTGTCAGGCAGGCCCGTCAGTTATTGGAGACCAGCATTTCATCAGACAGACATCACAGACAGAATGGTGACGGCTAATGAGTTCATTTTGTTGTGAATACCGGTAAAGAAATGCAGACAACAGTAGATGAACATCTCAGGATTTATTGAAATGATTAGAACATTGTTCTGATTAGAACTGGCTGTGATTATTTCCGTTCTCTTTGACGCATCATCAGTATCTGTATTAAAAATCCTCTTCACTTTCATGTGGATCATTTTTCTGGAGACACGCGCACACTTCTCCGTCTTTGTTCAATAATCCACCTTCAAACCAGTTCTTTTACTTCGTCACGTACTTTCTTTGTATCTCTAAAAGGAAATAGTTTACCTTTTTCCCAGCCATCTTCCCATTATCCCCCGTCTGCTTGTGCCATTCTCTGATAGGTTTAGGATCCATCCAAACATGCAGATTCCTCACCAGAATTATAATAATGGATTCAATTTTTTTGCTCTTTCCAGACACTCAAAGCGCTTACATTGTGTATCCATTATTCATTCACTCCTCATTCATACTTGGTGATGGTGAACTACTGATGTAGCCACAGCTGTCCTGGGGCAGGGTGACAGATATGGAGAGAATATAGACTCACTCTGAGGGTGCATAATTCTTGATTTGTTCATAAATTAGGATTTGTGTGTGCGTATTCTTGATTTGTAATTCATATAATGTGTTCTGTGGATAAGTTAAAAAAAATCCAAAATATATTTTACACATGCACAAATTAAAATTACAACAGCTTGAAACTAATTACACACAAAAATATTTAAAATAAAACACAAAAATCACCTCTTATGCACGCACAAAGCCTAACTTACACACAAATTAAGACTCTTTTCACGTCTCACTGATTCATCCATGAGTGATGTGTTCAAGTACTACTAGAATGGTGGGTCATCAGTTTCCTTATCAGCTGTTTTGATCTTAGATTGTGAATAATATCCGGTGAAACTTGAAATTTTTCCACTTTCTTAAAAAGATATGCCTGATAATTCGTAGAAAAAGTCTAAAGACGCGTTTTTAAAACACTTATCACTTTTAAAAATAAATGTATCTCCCAGAACTGATCGCTTCCTCTACATCCTGACAGCCCCTCCGACACGGGGCTTGACAACAGCTGATCACCTGTCACGGTGATAGCAGGCGGTGTCCTTCTAAACTCCCACAGATTTTGACACCAGTTTGGAAATAAAGTTTTACAAGATTCTCTGCATCTGTCATCTTCAAGCATGGCTCTGATAAACAGACGACTTCGGTTCTTTTCTAGTTAATTCATCACTTTTTTCTCGTAAATCTACAAGAAAAAGTCATACATTTAGCCTATGACTTTTTTTAAGTCATAATACAGTACGACTTTTTGTCATGAATTTACAATGTTTAAAGTCGTAATTTAAAAAACAAAATGTTTGTAAACTATCTCTTATACCCTGTCGAACATGAGAGGTCTCCTAATGTGAAATCAGATAAGTTAAGGTTTGTCTTTTTTTTACCTCTTGTTTAGCTACTGTCAGAACTTCTTAGTTATCTTAATAATGGTGAATTAGTTTTTATTTATTTTTTTCACAGCTCTATTTAATCTACTTGAATAAAGTTTTGGTCTTGTTTTGGCGGCACTTCCTAAAAATGTTCAAAAGTTGAACTATTTAGCATTAATTGTCTAGATATTAATTAATAAAATAACTTGTACAATGTTAAAAATAGTTATTTATCTGGTCTTATTTAATCCTAACGGCAACAAAAAAATTCCCCTTCAAAGATAACGTTGAGAGTTTGCTTCCAAACATGAACAAATGCAGTTTTTCATTTATCAATCGTGCAGCACAAGCCTCCACCAGATGGCGCCACAGGCTGGATGTCTGTCTTATGTGAAAATGGTGACACTTTATTTTGCACACATACTTTAAAAGGAAAGATAGGGCAAGACAAAATACAAAAAATATCTGAAAGGGAGAGAGAAGCAGTTGAAGCCTTCTAAATTCTCAGCCCATGCCCCAGACCAAACTTATTACCGCACCCAGTGTCTATTATAGTCCTGCTCCCTCTCTAATAAGTACACATTCAGATACTCATGTACACGTATAGATAAATATACACATAGAAACAAACACACCACATTCATTTGGTTTCATTTAAATCTCAATCCCCAACACACCCAAATGCATCCCCACACAATTCAAGTTCACAGATATTTACAGACATATTACAGTTGATTCATGTTTTGTTTATGTACAGATCTATCAATAATCATATACCTATATTTGTTCTTAAACTCCTTTACGTTCAGACTTTGTTTTAAGTGTGACTTGATTCAGTTCCACAGCCTTGCACCACATGTGGATCCACAAAATCCCAGTTTGTTTGTGCGTTTCTGCCTCCTCACACTTCAGAGGGCAGACAGTGAGCTGTTAGGGGTTGTCTGTCTGCACCATCCATGCTGTTGCATTTAAGGTCTTCGTGTTGGACCAAAGCTGCATTAGTTTCTGCAGAAATGTTCATATCATTCTTAAGCTGGCACTTTCAGGATTTTAAATGGTTGCACATTCCTAGTTGTTGTATGCAGGTGCATTTTTTCCGTTATTATTTAAGCAGGAGCATCTCTGGAGGCGTTTCCTGCAGCGGTCCGTGCACACACGTCTGCCATCTTGTGACTTTCAAAGGCTCAGCGTGATCAGACTTTTTTACCAATCCACACTGAAGTTTTTATACAATTTCCGACTTTTCACTCTCTGCTCTTTCTCCCAGATAGTCCTACTGCAGCGCGGTCTTTCACGTTCAGATAATACGGCAGTGTGCCGTGAATGCTGCGGAGGCTCAGGCTGTCAGGAAGCGATCTCACAAAAGTAAAGAATGTGAGAAATGTTGATTAAAAATGCCTGCTGTGGCAGTAAAACTGAAAGATGTTTTCTGAAAAGGTCAGTAGATGTTACATTTATTTCTTCTGTTTCCTGCAGACTGGAGAAACCTGACTGAATGAAGCTTTCATTTTTTTTTTCTCCCGTACATCCTTGACAACTCTGAAAGAACTGATGTATTGAAGAATAAATCTGTCTCTGTGTCTAATCATGATTCTCAATGTCGGTCTTGGTGGAACATCACCAAACGTCTGTCAGAGCAAATCAACACTCATGTGTCGTATTTATTTAAGCGTTCAAAAACAAATATTTACAAAACTCCTGACAGTAAAGGATCAAGAGAATGACCTGATTTAGGAAAATGCACCTAAAATGCATAAAAAAAGAATCTGACAGTAAAGTTGTTTTTTCTTATTAAAAACAAGATCAAATCTTATTTTTTAGTTCAAAACTCAGTGAAAAGTTCACATTTATGTTCTGTTTTTCACTTGTGAACCTGAGAAGAAAACTGCTCTTGGTGAGTTTTAGTCGTTCGTGAGCTTCCTTGTCGGAGTCCTCCACACCTTTTTTTTTTTGTTTTTTTACTGTTTTTCAGAATAAAAGCCCATATTTTTCTGACATGAGAACGTTCGGCTCTTTCAGGACTGGATCAGAGTTTTTTTAAAAAACTAGGAACACATGGAGCTGTGTTCCTCTGACTTTGACGTCCCTTCATCTCAACCCTCATCTTCATCGTCTTCTTGATCTTTATTCTGATAGTGTGGCATCGATTCAGGCAGTTTTAGCAGTTTTTGAGGATTTTTAAACTGTGGGGCATTTCTTTTCAAATGTAGTGTTTCTGTAGCTCGAATGTGAATCTTTCATTCTTTTCCTTTTCCTCAGGCCTTCAACTGTTTTTCAGTGATCAGCTGAAGCCGTCTACATTCTGATAACAAATGTGATTGATTGTGATTGATCAGAAAATGCCCACAGTGTTGTTGTGTTGCTGTCCTCTGCTCTTTGTCAGGTTTGCCAAACTGGAGCAGACAGTTTGGATTAATCTGTGCGTTTTCTCTCAGGGTCCACTTTGGCATGAACGGGTCGCTCCGTGTAAACCCGGCTGAGACGAAGGTTAAATCGGGTTCGCCTCCAGTCCTGGAGATCCACCTCAGCAGCGACATTGTGTGCTTCTATGACAGCACTGTAGAAATGAGGTATGCTGACCCGCCCAGATAGATGGAGGGGACGGAGCTTCACCTTGGAGTAAGGCTCTGCCGGGTGTCCTCCGTCAGGCTGAAGCCGCATGAAAAATAATACTTGTTTTTTTAAACACTTGTCTTGATCGTAGCTTCTAAGGTCAGAGCAGACATTTTTTTATTTCTGCAGTCTGAAAATTGCAGCTGTATCCCATCAGAAGGCAGAAACAAAAACCCATGTAACCTTAGCTGACCTCCTGCAGAACTGGTGAGCATTTATTTTCTGTTGCGGCGTTTAAAAAAATTGGGTGCTTACAGGCTGACGGAGGACTGCGAGCAGAAGGTCAAGACCATGGAGAGTCTGGACGTCTGCTCCTCCAAGTTCAGCTTCCCCCGCTCTGAGGAGGCGGTGCGGAGCCAGGTGGGCAGGATGCTCTGCGACGTTCTCCTCGACCAAGCCGTCATGCCGGGAGTCGGCAACATCATTAAAAACGAAGCCCTGTTTGACTCGGGCCTCCACCCAGCCATGAAGGTACGGCAGACGTGATGGATTGTGTCGAGCAAATCCAAAATGAGGCGAGAATGTGAGATGCGGAAAACCCAGAAGCCCCGGTGTCTGTAATGAGGGAGGTAATGCAGGGAGGAGGCAGACATGCAGCAGTCGCATTCACACGCTTTCTGAGTGGAAACATGGAAATGCATGTGGCCTGTGCAGACACTGAGGAGCGCCTCCCCCTGATTCCTTGGACAGATTTGTGTGATGAGTATGTTGACAAATGCATGCAGTTTTGTTCTTGTGAGAAGGGAAGAGTCATTCTACAGCAGACCCTCTGTGGCTGCTGGGACACTTTGTCCCGGCTTTTGTCTGCCCCCTCAGAGGATTACAGCGCCGGACCAAAGTGTTAATCTGTGTTTCTTTGTTCCTCGGCTTCTGGGACTGTTGAAGGTTTTCAGCTCTCCCCCATTACTGACCCTTTGTGTCATGAAAGAGAGAATAATGTGAATTTCTATTTTCTGCTTTCATGTCGTCCGTGTTTCTGGATTTGTGAGTTTGAACCTGCAGTGCAGCTCTGTCTGAACTGTAGCTGAACTAGTGCTGCCACAAACGATAATTTTATTAGTCAACTAATTGTCAACTAACCGATTGTTTTTTCCGATTAGTTGAGTAATCGGGTCATGCGCATTGTGAATGTAAAGCACACACTTTAACATCTTTAGCTTTAAACTAACTGAAAACCAGATATATAGCATCGCCTGCAATAATGCTAGTGTGAATGCTGTAAGCTGAATTTGGCTGCTGAAGGTGCTAGTGCTGATAGCTGAAAACACTGAAGTTGATAGCAGAAATTACAAAAGCTAATAGCTGAAATCCGTGAAAATGCTAGTGCTGATAGCTGAATTTGGCCACTAAAAATGCTGGAGCTGATAGCTGAAAATGTTGAAAGTGATGGCTAAGAACTCTGATGATGATTGCTGAAAACGCTGAAATTGATAGCTAAAAAAGGTTAAGTTGATAGCTGAAAACACTAAATTTGGTAGCTAAAAATGCTGGAATTGGTACCTAAAAAAGTTGATAGCTGAAAATGCTGAAATTGATAGCTGAAAATGCTGAAGCAGATAGCCAGCTAAAATATTAGTTAAATTCCAGTTAAGTTATCCTAAAAAACTGAAAAAAGCCTAAGTTAGCCTAAACAGCAGGCATGCAGCTGAAATATTAGCCAAACTTCAAATTTGCCTAAAAATTCTTAATAAATGCCAAAATAGTACAAATAGCTACTAGAATGCCATTATAACTTTCACTTTGCTACACTCTGACTCCATATAATATAAAGTAACGACTAATCGACTATTAAATCGGTTGTTGTCTACTTTAATACTCGATTAGTCGTTGATTAGTCGACTATTTGTGGCAGCCCTAAACTGAACGCCGCTCATGTGTAGGTGGAGCAGCTGACGGACCGGCACATCCACCTTTTGGTCAAGATGACTCGGGATTTCACTCTTTTGTTCTATAAGGTCAGTTTTTCTTCCCTGCTCATCTGCCCTTCATAAATACCCTGAAGAGAACATTCGGGGTTATTAATCTTTTTTTTTTGTCTGTCCCCCCCCGATCTCTCTCAGTGCCGTAAATCCGGCTCTCCTCTCTTCAAACATTACCGAGTCTACAAGCGTCCCCAGTGTGGTCAGTGCGCTGGTGTCATCACAGTCTGTCGTCTTGGAGACAACGGCCGGATGACTTACTTCTGTGAGCGCTGTCAGAAGGCAGATCCCAGTGGGGGGGACATCAGGTGCGAACCCCTGACAACCTTTGAGGACGGGGGGGGTGGTGACATGTTCAGGATGAAAGCTTCAACTTGAAATCTTTAAAGAAATCTATAGAATGAGGAGCCGGCTCAACTTCTGTGGTAATGTTTCAGTGATGTGACCGAACCAAAACTCTGCACAGAGCAGCTCGTTCCCACAGGAAGCAGTCATCTCTAGTCCTGTTGTAAAAGCAGTCTTTGCAGAAAGTTCTATAAATATTTGGAGGATGTGTTGGCATTGGCAGAGGCCAGCTTTGCAGGCAGATGGGCCTGGCTGGGAGTGGGAGGCGTCGCGGGTGAGAATGAATGTGCATATAAGGCGGTGTTTGCCAGGCAGGGCACAGGCTCAGCACCTCCTGCGCCGTGTTTGAGCACAGCTTTGTGAGGGCTTCCAGTCTGCAGCCTGACAGCGCCGAGCGCAGCTGAGCGGGCGAGCTGTGAAAGTTTCCTCAGAGCTGTCGCCTCCTTCATTATTGGCTCTTCAGATTTTCTTCTTTGTTAAACACAGTCGAGCTTCCACTTTGAGCTCCAGCGAAGGGAAAGGAGACATGATGTATTCTTCATCCACTGCTTGTCTTCTTTCCATCAGTGCAGTTACTGTATCCGCTTAGAAATCTGTGATTTATGGGTTCTACCACATTTACCAACACGTTAGCAGATTTAAAGCTAATATTCTGCTACTGCTAAATAATACAGATAAAACACTTACATACGAAATGAATCAAATTATTTAAATCCATGTTTTAATGTACTTTATTATACTCTAGAAGGCATTTATTCATTATAAATCCAAATATTTTCAATTATAATGTTCCAACAAATATTTCTGATGTAGTTGTTTTCAGGATTGTTTATTTAAACTGAATTTAAATATAGGGAAATTAGTAAACAATGAAAAGAAAGACAGTTTAAGTCAAGGACCAGTGGAATTGTCATCTGAACAATAAATTCCATCATGGAAACACCAGGCCTCAAACTCTTCCATCATAATGTTAATGTTTATTTTTATATTAAGGCCGGGAATCGATTAAAAAAATTAACTAATTAATTGCAAATCTGGAAAAAATTAATCGTAATTAGTTGCATTTTTTTTGTTTTTTTTCCAGTCACTTATTATCTGCAAATAACCACAATATTAAATCACACGCAAAATTGTACATTTAAACGTTTATTTTTAACCCTTTGGTTTGTTTATTTGGTATCATTTTAATCAGTCGATCCTCATCCCAAAATAAAATAACGGTGGGTTTTCTCTAACAGACAGTTTAGCTCCGCCCCCCAATGCGGGTGCACTGCTGCATTACAGCCTTCAGACTGACGTTCGTTTTCCCACCTTATTTATTAAAATAAAGGATCACTTTGTCCAAAAACTACAAATAAATGCCTCTTTAATTTAATAAAATCTCAATCAGCTAAAGTTTATTTTAGACAGTTTCATTACGCTGATCTCACAGCTGCACGGCAGGACGCCTGAGATTGTTGATAAATGTTTTTGTAATGATGTATGACGTTCAAATGTAAGAACAGTGTCACAAACCAGTTTCTCATCAGCTGTTAAGAGAATGATTCACCTCTGACCCTGCATGGAGGTCAGCCCCCCTGACCTCTGCTGAACCTGTTTGTCGGTGCAGGACGCTTCCTCGCAGGAACAGTCTGATCGGCTGGGCCTGCGTGAAGACGAGCGGCGACGACGTGGCCCGGGCGGAGGAAGAGGACTGGGTCTGTCAGCTGTGCACGCTCATCAACCCACCGTCAGCGAGCGCTTGTGACGCCTGCCTCACCCCCAGGCCTGAGGGTGAGTCCGAGGTTCTTCACGCAGCGTTCCTGTCGGACGCTTTACACAGCGGCGTTCCCGCTGCAGCACAGCCCGAAGGGTTAATTCCACGGTCGCATTTCAGACACGCTTTCAGATCAGCGCTGAACTGTTAGCATCACTCCGAGGCCTCTCCACACTCCTCTACCACCACAGAATGATTTTTTCTCCTCTTTCGTCCATGATTGGACATTCTCTGAGCTACAACATTCCCTCTCCGGCGTCTGTAAACCCTCAGCTCTTCAAACAGAAGCCACCAAGCAGCAGGTTTCTGAAAAGCTTCACGCTCTTTTCTAAAGATGTGATTTATAGTTCAGGAAATCTGTTTGCTGCTTTTAGGATTCTTTAAAATCTTGGAAATGCAGAACAGATTTATTGCTGCACATAAAGCGGAGTGAGTGCTCTCGCTAATACCCTCATTTGCATGTGTACGCCGCTATATTTCTGCTCTGCCTGTGTGAGTCAGCGGGGGGCTAAGGGCCTTTCTCAGGGGCAAGATTATCACGCCTTCTCAAGAACTGCACTTTCCCTTTCCCTGCTCCCTTTCAAGTCCGCTCGGCGCATCTTCTGACTTTTCTCAGTAAAGATTTTAATCGTCACTCATGAAGGCCTGAAAGATGAAAACACTTGGTGAGAGAAGTTTGGCTTAAAATCTCTCCTTGGGACTTTTAGGGAAGATCTAAGAGGATCAGGAACGGAGCAAACAAAACAGGATTCTTTTGAGTCCAAACATGAATTCAGCTGCTTCATCCAGACAGCTTTTCCCTGGAAAGGTAAAAATGATTTTGATGACAGTTTCAGACTCTGATCAGAAGTCCTGCTTCTCTTTGGTCTCAACTATGCACTGAACAGCAAACATGACAAACGCTTCAATATATCCGGATTTTGACATTTAAACGTTCCACTTTGACAGTTGGTTTTTTTCAATCAAATATTATGATTCCTGGTTTTCTGTTCATTTTTATTCATAATTTACCAGAATTCACAATTTACCAAATTAAGTTCAACTTTCTTCATTTTGAAAAGTTATTTTTGCAAACTAATTTCCTTTTGAAAATTTGTTTTTTTTTTAAATCAAAACTTAAAAAATGTATATTTTTTCTTTTTATTTGTTTTAAGTAGAAAGTGAAGGGGAAATTAAATAAATGTAGTACATAAGCGGGAAATTAGTTAAACCTTTTGATCAACTCAGTCACCAAACCAATGAATAGTTAAAGGTTTTATTGCTGACAATTATTTTATTATGTGGAATAAAATAGTAACTGTAAAAGATTGCTTTACAGTTTTATCAAATAAAAATGTTGAGTTAAATGTAAAGTAACTCATAAGAAATTAATAGTTCCACTTCTTTTAACTTAAAGTCCCACTCTAATCATCAGTTGATCTATTGTAAAAGTGTCTTCAGTGTTAATTTGATTATGATGATTACATATTTAGGCTAAAAAAGTCATTTTCTAGGACAGAGGTCAGCAACCTTCAACATTAAAGAGTCAGTTTCTTACTGACCAAAACCTAACAGGAGCTGCAAATTCCCACCTCACTGTTTAAAAAAAGCATTATGTCATTATTTTATAAAATATAGCTTTCAAACATTTAAAATAATGGAATTAGAGTGATGAATAAAGTGGTAAAGTGATTTGTTCTTCTACAAAAGTTTTACCTTCTTTTAGTTTTGCAGCACATCATTTTTATTTTAAAATAAAGGACATTCTGTGTCAAATAAGAGCTCCTGCTGCAGCAGATTTACTTGAAATAAAAATTCAAGGCCGAGCTAAGAATCTGTGCTTTGAGCTTATTCTAATAATAAATCACTCTGACTGCAGATTCAACCTTTAAAAATAATTTAGTTCAGTTTTCTGACATGTTAAAAATGTAGGCATTAATTACAACTTGATTAAAACAAACTGACTGAAAATAAAAAATAAATAATGCATGTAGATTGTTAGTATTGAAAGCCAAAGGGCTACTGTGGAGGATAAAAGAGCCACACGTGGCTCCAGAGCCTCAGGTTGCAGACCCATAGTTTCTGCAGAGCGGCAGGTGTTCATTCACCTCTGAGTTGTGGGCGGGGCTGTTGGTGCATAGCAAGCTTTCCTACATTTCACATCATGCCTTTGTTTAGACCAGGAGTCTGCAACCTGCGACTCCAGATCCACATGTGTCTCTTTTATCTCTCCATGGTGACTCCAAACATAAAATAAGTCATGGAGATGCTGACCCAGACATGTCGACGTCAGAGTCAGCAGCTCCCCTAAACAAAACTACCCAAAGAAAACAAATAAACAAAGCCTGAAAACTAAGACTATCAAGATCCAACCCCAAACTAAAATAACAAAACCCAGCAGAGTAAGAATTGTTTCCACCAGTAGTTCAGACTGGACCAGACTTTTTATCTTTTCCATTACAAGATGGACCCGGCAAGCATTTTTAGACCTGCGTTGGTCCAGAAAATAGAATGGACCCGCGAGGGCGGAGCTCCTGTCGTCACACAATGTAACCCATTGATTGGTGGAAAGGTTTTACGACAACAGGAAGTGTCCGATCAGAGCTTTTCCCACTCAAGATCCAAACCGAAAGTTCTGCCCTCTTTTCAGCTGGACTTTTATTCGTCCCGGTGTTGAGCCCTTCTGCTTTGTTTCACGACCGCGTTCGGGGGACGCAGGGGAGATTTTCTCCGAGCCGAAGAGCTGCTTCGTGAAGCCAAAGAATCAGTCTCAGATCATCTTAGTGGAACTTTTTATTGTTACTTTTCATTGCTTTGCCAATCGACAACAACCGTTGGCACGCTAACCTGCTGCCTTTTTTCTTTCTCTCCTCCCAGCGCGAGCTGCTTCCCTCATGCACGTGCGCAAGCACTCTGTCCCCAGCTCTTTCCTGAGCTAAAACACAAAGGTTGAAGCACGCACACTCATTCGCAACCCTCGCAATCTTCTTGGAAAGAATAAAACATTCTTTCATACAGTATTTTTCTTATTCGCGGGGCTTGAGGACCGGAGACACGCGCGCACACCCCTTGGTTTCCTTGGTATATGTCCTCCATCAAGAGAAAAGAACGCGAAAAACACCTTTTCATTAGAGTGGGTCTTTAACAGGGTTGCCAGTAATAACTAAATAACCCTAGACAGTTACCTGTTCAAATCTTATGGCTCTCCAACCACTCAATGGATGTTATTAACAAGTTATTAGATCTAAATTCATTTCAGTTTTCTGTCTAACCTCTGTGATCAGATGATGTTTCCGCCAGCCGCTCCTAACGAGCTGAAACGGCTGCGACTCCTCCTCCTGACTCCTTCCATGCAGACACAGGTCCATGCTGAGAGGAATAACTCTGACCTTTTTATCCACCAAACAAAAATCGGATTCTCTTGGCTCTTCTGCTGCGCTGCGCTCTTTACAAATGAAATCAAGCTGTTCTAATTATTCTTCATTGGATAAAGAGCGCCGCTACGTGCAGCTTCTGCTGTTAAAAAGAGTCCACTGGGGGTTTTCTCACAGAACTGTTTCAAACATTTACTGTTAAGGTAAGTGTTAAGTGTTTCTGTGGGTTTTATTTCCTTCAGCTGCTCTTCTTCTGTTTCCACCAGAGGCTAATGCTAACGTCTGTGTTTCATGTCAGAAACATCTCTGAACAGAACTTTTGGACTCGGATCATCACACAGGTTGGATCAGAAATCTGAACGAAAGTCCGTTAGATTTCTGAAAAATATTGATCAAGTTATGTGCATTATTTCACTATCATGAGTCATTATCCACTCTCAGGTCATGTCCATGTCCTGCTGCTGTAAAGGACAGAGATGAGGTGCAAGATCACATTTATTTAGCAGTTTACCTGAATTAGTGACAAGTCATCTTCACAACAACCGATGCAAAACAAACAGAAACACAAACCCAAAGAGCCATGGACCATGAGTTATAAGAGAGTTAAAAACAAATATGAAATAAAAAAATGACTTTACTCTCTGTGAGGAGGAGATGCAGAGTCAAAGTCAAAAACCACAGTGTAGTTTTTTATTAGCCATCATGCAGTTGGAGCCCAGCTGTGGCGGGCCTTCAGTGTCACTTACTGCTTAATGAAAATGATCAAATCTGTCAGTCCTGCTGACTTTGAGATGAAGCTCCTGAAACCAGAGAATACACGACTGCTAGAAATCACCAAAGAAAACCTGCCTGTGGTTGTAAATGTTTAATACAAACAGACAGAGCTGAACACAAACATTCATCAAATAGTTATTATGTCTTTGCTTCTGTTTAATAATTATCAAGGGAGTGTTAAAGTCCCCCATGACAATTTTTATAAAAAAAAAAAAACATTCCCAGTAGTGTTTTACTTATGATTAGGAAGTTTTTAATCAAAATCCCACAACCCTAATGTCTTAAAAAGCCATTTTTCATCTTGATCTGAATCCTGTTTTCAAAATCTCCTCTGAGGGGGCGTGGCTTTTGGAGCTGACCCCCCGTCTGATTCTGATAGCTCTGTGTCTCTCTATCATAAATCTTCACCGCTGCTACATAAAAACATCCATCAATCTGGGTAATGTCCAGGCGTATGGTTCTGATCCAGATGTCAGCTGGACGAGGAAGTGAAGATCTTCATGGACAGAACTTCCTCCAAAATCCTGATTCTTTCTCCTTCCAGTTCACCAAAGACTCTTTTAGCTAATTCTCCAATGTTTATTGACTGTGATCAATACATTCAATCATTGGTTTCTCAGAGTTCTTGATAAAATAATCAAAGCTAACATCAAAATGCTCTTTCATTGATTTACAATCCTTTCCAACTGCGGTCAAATGAGCCGCCGTTCACATTTCCGTGGTCACATCAAGAAGCTCCGTGGAGTCTGGTGGAGATTTTCCAGCGTTCTCAGTCCTGCTACCGTAAGTATTGGATGAAACTCACACCAAAAATCCAGTGATGCTGATTTGACCACAGAAATGTGAACGGCGGCTCATTTGACTGCAGTCAATGTGAAGATACCATCTTCTCTTCTCCAGAACCTGAACTAGACACTAGGAACAGATGAGGGTTTAGTGCATGTGCAGCAGAGCTGATGATGGACAGAAGATCATTCTTATTACATTTGTTCTCTTTCATTGCCACACAGACATGTTAAAAATCCAAAAAACAGGATTTTTGTCAGAGAGGGACTTTAAAGTCCCATTTCATCTTCAGATCTACAGTCAAGCTGATCCCAGTGGACTTTACATTAGGAGGATGCTGCTTTTAGCCAAAATAAAAAAAAAAGTGTTTTTTGTTCAGAGTGGAAGTAATTAATAGAAATTCACCTTTGAGTTATGGGCGAGACCATTGATGCAGAGCAGCTGCACTCCCCTTCCCGTCACTGCGAGCTAACAGCAGGGAACTTGTGGCTTGTCCAGCGTATTTCAACATCACAAATACAATTTTTTTGGTCTGCCCCTATTTCAATTTGATTTAAATAAAGAAATAGTCAAAAACACAATTTTAATCATAATTTTCATCATTTATGTCCTCCTCCATCATGAGGAAAATGCTACAAGAAGGTGTTAAAAACACAATTAATTTCATTTCTTTAGACTGAACTCTCATCAGCTTGGAGACCCTGAAGTCCTCATGATGCATCTCATTCTGGACTGTTCTGCAGTACATGGTGTTAATTTTGGCGAAAGTTACAGACAAATACTACAGGGGTCATTGGACAGACGTTCAAATGTCAGTAACAGGTCATCTAAAATGTATTGTGGGAACTTGTGCCTCAGTTCTTCCCTGCACATGTTCAGAGGTTTGTGTGTGAGCGCTGCAGCTGCTGAACACAGATTGGTTTCTCACTCTGGCTCCTTCCCTGCAGCCCACAAAGAGGACATCAGCACTGGAGCGTCGCCCTTCACTGCAGATCTAATCAGATACCCTTGCACCGCCTTCACCAAGCCACCAGAGGAGCTCAAAGTCAACTGGAGGTCTGCGTTCGGAGCTACCACCCTCGTTTTCTCTGACATGAGCCAGAAACCCAAGCCTGTAAACTCTGCGCCCCCCCCAGCCGGCAGTCATTTGAATTCCTTGGCGGCGGAGCGAGGTTTATATAAAAACAGTGTCTGCCAGGGGACAACAGGCCCCAATTATGCCTCTGGTGGCTGGCAGAGGCAAAGTGCCGGGCTCTCCGGCGGGGAATCGCACGCCTCCTACAGTCACACATCCAAGAAAATGAGAATTGATCACAGTCCCTTCAGCAGTAACAATGCTCAGGACGGAGCCCCCCACTCAGGGTGAGCACATCTCTCACTTTGCTATTCATGAAGAAGTTTATAACAAGACAAGTTTTTACAACTTTAGGGCCGAAAATGACGAACCGTCCTCATGACATCGCTGTTTAGAAACGGCGCCGATAAATAATCACGGCGGGATATTAACCGCATAAACTCTGTTCAGTGAACACACACGGGCTGCTGACATCATTCCAGGCTTTTATTCTGCAAATATTTCAAACTAATGAGACTCTCCTCTGCTGCCAGCATCAGCAAAACAGAGGGGAGGAGTCCCGCGTCCGGCGCCTCCTCCGGTCCCGGAGCTCCTTGTTGCGCGTCCCACCGCCGTCCGGCTGTCCTCAGAGTGGTCCACAAAGAGGGGGCGAACAAAGGACGCCGCTTCTACGCCTGCTCACTGCCCAGAGAGAGCAAGTGTGACTTTTTCCAGGTAATGGTGAGGAATCATTTGTTCTGGCTTCAGAGGCTTCAGGTCATTGAAGCGTCCTGTGTGTTTCAGTGGGCAGACCTGCACTTCCCTTCCTGTCACCACGGGAAACGCAGTCTAATGAGGACGGTTCTGAAGCTGGGACCCAACAACGGCCGCACCTTCTACACCTGCAGCTTTCAAAAGGGGAAGCAGTGCGACTTTTTCCAGTGGGCCGAGACGGGACCGGCGCCCCCCGGCTGCTGATGGGCTGCAGCCAAACACCCCTTTAAACTGGCGCTTTCACAGCGTGAAGACCGTGCTGCTGCGAAGCTTTGATCCGGCATCATCCAGCCTGTTGTTCTTCTGGTCCTGCAGGCTCGTAGTGTGGGTGTTGTGTGCTGCAGGTTTTCAGTGTTCTTTTTCTTACAAAAACACAGTTTCTAGGAAAAACTAAACCTGAACACAACAATGATTGAAAGTGGAAAAAAATCAGGTAGAATGAGCTTCAGTTTCCTTTGTGTTCTGACAGGACGTAGGAATATGAAAATGTCGAAGTTTTTCCATTTTTACACAACAGTTTATTCTCTGTTCATCAGCTGGCTGTATTTAATCAAATGTAGATGATCTTGTATAATAAACACAACTCTGAATCAAATAAAGATGAATATTAATACTTGTGTTGTTTTTACTTAAGAAAACAAAGAACAGGTAAAAAATCCAGAAGAAACTTTTACTCTGTTTAAAAAAGTTCACAGATTAACTGCAGATGCATGATGGGATGTGGAGTTCCTCGGAAGCTACGCCTGCAGTGGGACTTGTTTAAAAGCAGTCGACAGATTTGAGGACTGGGGCGTTGGACTCCAGGTTGGATACCATGAAGTGGAACTGGTTGAGTGTGGGGGCTTTGTTACACGCTGCACCTGAGAAGACCACAGTCATGCTTTCAGGAAATGATGCCGTTTCACTTTTTGCCTCAAGTTTCATTAGCAGGTTGACACTCCTCGCCACACTGCACATGTCATTACACTCTTTCATTTTCAATCTTGTGGAACAGGAAACAGTGTGCAGGAAGAAGCTGAAGTTGATTCTGGTTAAACAGACTTCACTGAGGCAGCAGCGATGGAGCGTGCGCCTCCTTAACTGCCTTCAGATGTGGAGCTGTTGCCATGTGAACAACAAATTTGGGGCTCAGAATTTGTTGAGGCTCTTCAGGAAAGAGCGGACGAGAAAAGCTCAAAATGAGAGGGTTGTTGCTCTGACAGTTCAGCCAAAAACGAAACTTCAGAAGCAGCTTTCATCTGAAACCAACACTTAGCTCAACACTTTTGCTTGGGAGCATCTTGTTTTTATCTTTTTTTTATTTTTCTTTGTCTAGCTCAGGGATCAGCAACCTTTAACAGTAAAAGATCCATTTGGACTCGTTTTCTACTGATCAAAAGTAGGAAGGAGCCTGTTACGTCCCTCCTTGGGAAGGAGGAAGAAATGTGCAACATAAAGAAAATAATTAAATAACCGGGCAGGGATAAGAATGAGACACAGTGTTTAATGGAGTGACGGGTGGCAGGAGTCACAACATAAGATAAATCAAACCACAAAACCCAAATGAATGAATACTAATAGCAAATTAGGATCTCAGGCTTTACAGCAACACCAAACAGTCAAACATAAGTATCACACCAAAACAAACTAAAGAAACCACCAGAGCAAAATTAACAGATACAACAAACTAAAGAGGGGGAAACCAGAAGCTAGAAGGCTTGGGCCAGGCAGACAGCAGGGGCAGGCTGAGAAACTAATTCCCCACTCAGGAATTCAGCCGCCCCTGGAGCAGAGCTTCCTGGGTTCTTTTAAGCTTCCCTCCCAGCTCAGGGATTGGTTGGGAGGGTGCCTCAATCAGCTCTTGTAGGAAGGGGGCGGAGTCAGCAGCAGTGGAGGAGCTGGACTTCTGCAGGAGCTGCATGGTGAAAACGGATAAAACAAACAAAGCACACACACACAAAACACCCACACGACCAGGGGTCGTAACAGAGCCGTATAGTCTTACTTTTTGGAAATTCATGACCCTTTTTTTTATAATAAATATAAATTATGAATTTTTATGAATATGAATGTCTATTTGTTGGCACGAACAACAGCAAATATATAAAAAGAATGATGCGTTTCTCAAAATGTGATTTTTTTTTCTTCTTATTTTCAAAATAAAAGATGCTCTGTCCCAAACAGGATCATCTCAGTGCAGCTCTGAACAGCTAGTAACCATTGCTGTTCAGCATAAGATAATATTTGCTTTTATCTCATAAAAGATCAAACTTTTTACCAAAGTTTTGCTTTGCATATAAAATCTGTTCATTCTGGAGGTAGAGTTGATCAAACAAGACGTCTTCAGGTCAACAGGATGTAAAAACCTACGTAGTTTATCATCTATGTGAACCTCAGACATCAATTTATACTTTTAACTAATATAAATTAAATAAATGATAATTAAGTAATCCTTACTATAATCCTTACTTTTTCCCTCTTTGTCTTCAGCAGTCTTACACTGCTGGGTTTTGTTATTTTAGTTTGGGGTTGGACCATGGAATTGGAATGGGGTCAGATGAGTGGTGGGTCAGTGTTTGTGTGGTCCCCTATGGATGGGTGTTTGTTTCCCAGAGAGTGTGTGTTTGACCTTGAATTCTCACCATAATGGCCTGTAGTGTTGGCACATATTATGGCTCCAAAAAAGTCGGGATAATGTTTCTTGATTCTGGAAATGGCAGTCTTGCAGGCCTCCGAGGGATCTGTCCCGGCCCTCATCAGCTCCACGGCCAAGTAACTGTTGGCAGAAGACACGAGAGCTGAGGAGGCCACCGACCGTGATCAGGAATACCACGGAAAAACACAAGATGAGTTCACAAGCGTAGAAAAGCAGAAGAATAGCAGATATATCTCACTATAAACGTTACTGCTCCCATTACCTCCACTAGCCTGAGACCAGTTCTGTCAAAGAAGAGCACAGACTGCAGCTGTATGCCGAGTCCCAGCTGAAATATTCTCCTCTGACAGGAATTTATTCACAAACATATTTTAAACCCTAAAAATGTTTGATGTTTTCTCTACACACACATAAATAGTTCTTGGAAATGATAAATAGCTTCTGATCAGAAATCCAGACAGATCAGAGCCAAACCCGCATCAGAACCTACGGGGATGCTTGTTGTTGATTTCCTATAATGTCAAACGGACCAACGTTTAAATCTTTACTGAAAACAAAACACAAAATCTCTGCTGTCATCCAGTTACACACATCGCTGCTACTTGACCATAGTTTCAAACATAAAACCATCTCAGAGGAGACCAGCCAGAGCTTCTCCTTCTTAGAGCCTGAGAGACAATCGAGAATTGATGTAAATCTAACTGAGCAGGAGGGCTGTGTGCTCACCAACCCAGCCTGGATCAGGAACAAGCAAACAAACATTGTCCCAAAGCCTGAGAAGAAAACAGCTGCTGAGGCGAACGCTCTCTTCTTTGCTGAGGTGTACAGATGACAGTTTGGGGGCAGCACAGTCATGTCTCTTCTCAACTTTATGCTCTTGCAAACGTCTCAAATGTTGAATTTCTCTTAGCAGCTTCTGCCGTCAAGGACAGAAAAATTTGACAAAAAGTTCTATTTTTCAACAGAAGTCAGGAAAGGAGGATTTGAAGAGGGGGTGTGGCCTTAAGATTCACACGTTCATGCTGGGTAAGCCGTATGTGAGCGGCAGAGACTATTTTGGGTGCAGTGAATCCTCAGTGAGAGAATCTAGAGTTTATAGTAAGGAGTTGCTGGAGTTTTTACATGAAAGTTTAAAGGTCTGGATATTTTTAACTCCAGCTCTGAACCTGCTGTGATCTGACACCTGATGATCCTCAGAAAGATGTGAGGAAGACAGCCACTTCACCTGGGCAGAAAGCGCATCATGAGGTCTCCATCCCCGGTTGCAGCTGCAGCTCCGGCTGAACTGTCTGCATAGGCGCCGGCTCCAACGATGGGGGAGTCCCCAACACGCCTGCACCACACCACAGCTCAGTTACTTCAACACACAAACAATGCTCAAACAAGCCAAGACATTGTTCATGAACACAGGTAGGATCTCTGTCAGCACTGATATTATTCAAGGAATTCTTTAGAAACTTGTGGTTGAACATGATCCTCCTCATTTACAGAGGAAACTACAGCTGAATCATCAGAGAGGAAGTCAATACGGTCCACAAGAACCGTCCTGGTCTGTGGAAAGAAACTCTTAAATAGGGACAGTGTTGTGTGATCTGAGTTTAGATTGTAACCAGTGTCCTCCAGGCTGAGGATGAAGACCTTGTTCTTAGCATTCAGTTCAAAGCAGCATCTCTGATAGAATGGGGCTTGAGTGGGTTTTGCTCTAAGATCTTTCTAAGCCTGGAGGATCTTCTAGATCAGGGGTCTGTAACCTGAGGCCCCAGAGCCACATGTGGCTCTTTTATTCCTACGCTGTTGCTCTTTGGTTTTGAAGAAAAAGTTGTTTTGGTTTATTTGTTTTAGTTAACAAATTTAGGTTATCTTTGCTTATATTTTCTATGTAGACATTCAAACTGGATTCTGTATCTATTTTTATATTCCATACTTACCGTATTTTCCAGAGTACAATTTACCATTTTTTTTCATAGATAAGTAGGCTCATATATTTATTTTCCCACTAAAAACCGGCTTTGAGAATTACATTTGGCGCACGTCAAAAGAGGCAGCAGACATGAATTTGATGCATGAATCGCATTTGGTTTGAATTCAATGTTATGGCAAATTTGTTTATAAATGTTGGACTTTTCTCTTAAAAGTGCGACTTATACTCTGGAGCGATTTATATACGTTTTTTTCTTCTTTATTATGCTTTTTTAGGCTCCTGCGACTTATACGCAAGAGTGACATAATCTGGAAAATACAGTAAGTGAAAAAATAAAATGGAAAAGGGAGTATCGGAGTCTTAATATTAAAAAAATGTCATGTTTGACTTCTTCAAGTAGATCTGCTCCAACAGAAGGATTCTTTTTTACACAAGGAGTATTTATTTTGAAAGAGACTTGTATGTGATGCAGAAACTATACTTCTGTGTTTACACGTATTGGTCATGTCTAACCAACAGATATGCAGCTTCCCTGTTAAAACCATAAAAACACATTTATGCCTTGTTTTACATCCAGATTCCACCCTAATCCCTTAAGGTGGATGGGAAAAGTTCTTCTTTCTGAAAGTCTCTCAAAGTTTGCGGCCCTCATTTGCAGTCCAGCCCTCACACCAAACCGTTTTCAGACGGATTCCTTTATTTGCTGTTTGCTTGGTGAGCCTCTGAACACTGACCCATGAATGATTCAGGCAGAAAAACCAGGAAGAAGTACCAACTGAAGACAATCAGATCCAAGAAGGAAAACCTTTGAAAAGGTTGGCCAGCTCACAATGACTGGAGACCGTTCTCTATGAGAAGACATGAACCTTTCCAGAACCAAGAGTTGGTGATGGTGGAAACACTTCAGTGGTGGAGGGCATGCTTCCCCTCTGGACTTCAGGGTGTCAGCAGCTGCTCTGACATTCTGATGAATGACGTTCACATGAATCCAGAGCCATAAACTGGGATGAGGAGTCTCAGTTGGGGGCGGGACCAGTTGCTCTGACTTTTTGAAGATAGTCCTCATGGAGCTCCTAGTGGTAAAGTCTGAGCCCTTTGAGTGTGATGCTCATACAATCAAAACCAGCTTCAGTTTACGAGCAGACTATTAAACCTGAAATGCAGAACGTCACACTCAGTGAGATTCCATCTTTCAGGCGCTTGGAGGACAAAGTTTGCAAATGAAATATCCTCCCCGCTTGTCTTTTATGAAGACAATCATATTGTGTTGACCCTCTCTGACTGATAAGACAGAAACAGACTGATAAGATGCTGCGTTTAATGTCGTTGACACGCTCTGCTTTCTGGCTTATCTTCATCGTCCTTCACTCCTGCGCTTGTGCCACTCTTCAGTCTTTCATTAGTTACACAGAATCTGCTACAAGGACGTTCACTGATATGAAACAGTGAACATGTGATGACGTCCTTCAGAGAAACTTTTACCTTTGATCTCATTATTACAACAAGCACATCCCAGCACTTTTAGGCTTCGTTTGGAGGAAGTTCAAGTGGCAGCGCTCCGATTCCTTATCAGTATGTAAATGCAACACATCCAAGTCCTCCCTGATGTTTTCTCATTAAATACACTGTTCTCTGGTTCAGTCTGGAGCGTTTGTGCACAAAAAGCAAATGTAAATACAGAGAACATCAACAAATTCTAAATGTTAGTTACCAACTATCTCGTGGCATGTGTGTTCTACAGAGGACAGGAGCAAAGATGAGCGGGACAAGCTCTTATCAAACCACACTGGAGGAAAGCAAGGAAGAGGAACCATCATCTACACACCCTGGAACCTTGTGAGTGAGTCCGTTGGTTGACGTTCCAGCAGCAACGTGTCCGTCCTGGTCCAGAGCAACCATTCCTGGAGCAGAGAAACAAATCAGAGTCTTGGCTGAGCTCTGTGGTCATTGAGCTGATAAGTTTCATCTGCACACAACAACATGGCGGCCCTTTTGTTTCCATCTCTAACCCAGGGATCGGCAACCTTTAACAGTTCTACTGATCAGAACCTAGAAGGAGCCGCAACGTCACATTTTGTATTCTTTACATTTTTTTTATATAATAAATATAAATTATGCTTCTTAAGTGGCATTAAAAAACAGTAATATAAATATTTTCCCAACATGTGGGATTATTTTTTACATTTGACAGAAGCCCGTATGATTTCCTTTCAAAATAAAAGATGCCTTGTGGCAGACCGGATCTGGACAGCTTTAGATAATATGTGCTTAAACTAATAAAGGATCAGACTTTTTACCAAAGTTTTGCTTAGTATTTGAAATCTGTTTATTCTAAAGGAATCATAGAGCAAACAAGACTTTTTCAAGTCAGCACGGATGTAAAAAACTTTACATAGTTTATCTTCGAGGTGCATCTCAGCGATAAATGTATAAACGTAACTAATTTAAATAAAAACAATACTATTGTTTTATTTTTCTTTAACCAGAGAACGTGGAGCTGCAGGTTGCAGACCTGTGCACTGACAATACCTGTTTAATAGTTAGCAATAGCAGTCAGCGCTCACTTTCTCATTTAATGACGTTCCTCCATGAACTGTCTGGTAAAACTCAGTGTTGTTGTTAGGAGTTGTTTACACTGTTGTTTTACGCCAAGTGATTTTAAATACCTGACAAGCAACGCGGTGCGCCGTGTAAGTGATGTCCTAAAGCTTTGGAGCGTCGCTCCCCAGTAGTCCGCTTGATTAAACTCAAGCATGAAGGGGAGTGATCACAGCAGCCAAACACACCCAGTCAAATCACTGAGACACGTATCATGTGTCAGTGGATTCACTAAACTCAGAACTTCAGAGCTGACCGGGTACCTTGAATAGCTGACCCACCTATGGTATCATGGGATAGAGCATTTACGAGCCGTGCCCTGCTGCCCCGTGTCCCTGCACCCTCTGGCCTGTAGGGTCCACAGAACTTTAAAGGATCTGGGCTGACGTTCTGTTAATGTAAAAGAGGAGACACAGACGTTTTCATTTGGGTTACTTTAACAATGACAGCCTAACAGTGGAGAGCAAGCTATGTGCAGGCCGACTGCTTCGTTACCGTCGAGGTCTGTTACACAGAAATGAATGAAGCTCACGGCTCGACCTTCCACTGTCATGAACACATGTTTAATCTCTTGAATGAAACGTGAGAGAATTTTCAGAAAACAGTTAATAAAAAGACAGAAAAGCCATGTCAAGTGATCGAATAATCAGTCTCATCTTCATTCAAGGCAGTTTGAGATAGGCTCCAGCAACCCCATGATCCCATTGGGACCAAGCTGGCAAAGAAAAGAGGAGGATGGATGGATCCGGTTTGAGTTCAGAGTTGCATTCTCTCGCAACCCACATTCTGCACGGCGCTGAACACCACCCCCCGCCGAGACAGGGAAACCCTGCAGCTGGGGAGATCCACCAGTAGGATCTGGTTCACCTTCAGAGTCGCAATCGCTCTCTACCTGCAATCGGCGCAGCGCAGGAGATCGCCAAGACAGGAGAACATGTGACCCCTGTATGGTTCTCACATGATCACGCACAATTGCGTACGATTAGCAAATGAACTGCATATAAATTACGTACGTAGGACCTATGCATGAACTGCGTAATTTCCAACCGGCAAAAAATTTTGACCAGCTCAAAACCAAAATTCATGTAAACACATGTCAGCGGAGACTCCCACAGACATCTGGTCACATCAATTAATGAGGAACGCAAGCAAAACTTTACGTATATCACACATGCAATTTCCAAAAATCAGTGCAAAAATCACCCACGGTTCCTGTATGATTCACTTTTTGTGTGACGGTATATAAACCGGCCGATCTTTCACCCCCCAGTGTCTGCTGCCGTGTAAAATGCAGGGCGCGAGAGAATGCAACTCTGAATGCCCACTGGATCCTTCTCACGGATTTTCCCAGTTACGGCTTCCGCCAGGGTTCTCCTGTCTCAGAGAGTCCCCCCACCCCCACCCTCGTGTCACTTGGCGTCTCACAGCTGACTGGTGCAGAACAGGGGATCCGACTGTGTAACTAAAACACAGCATCATGAGGGCCCGCCGCGGCTGCTGTCCATGGTGCTGAAGCAATGAGGTTTCTGCTCAGTGCTCCGACTGTCAAAGTGACGTAATTTAGTGAATGGTAGGTTTATCTGATCGTGGTTTATTTGTAGCCTAAGTTTTCTGAGGTTTTCGTTACAGTGAAAGGCAGGCTGGGAGGGCTTTGCGATGGGACACAGAGCAGTACAGACTCAGAATGACAAACTGAACGGATTGGAGACCAAAGTCGATGCTCTGTTTGTCTGTGTGTATCGCTTCAAAGTCTCCTTTGGGAAGCTGGAAACTGTCTTGGAAGAAACCCCGAAAAATTGACCTGATCTGTGAATATTCCGCCATAAAGCGGCATCTGGACGGGCAGGCAGAAGCCGTGTCTGCCTGCTCCTAGATCATCTCTAATAAGGACTCCGATCCCAGGGCTCTGCTGAAGGTGCAATAAGCAGAGCCGGTTGGAAACCTGCATTCCTCCCTCTCCACGACTCTTTCCCGAGACTCAACGCCTTGGTGACTCTCTTTTCTTGCCCACCCCCCGGCTGTGCCGTAGAGCGCTGTGTGATGATGCACGGCCGCCACCAGGCTGGACGTGGGGGAGTCCGTTTGTTTGGACCTGTCGTCTATGCCGTTCTACTGTGACACAGATCAAAGATGCTTGATTTTTGACATCATTCCTGTTCCCTCCTCATGTGTGTTTTCTTTGTGATAAGCACCGCCAGATTTGCGTGGCTGCTCGCCACTAATGGGCAATATGCCTCGTATGTGTTGTCCAGCAGTTTCCCTTGGGATTAATAAAGTATGATTGACTGATTGATTGAGAAAATTTCAACCATAAATACACAACTTGTCCCACATTTGTTCGATTTTCTTACGTGGAACATGTGCAACATTTACGTGGCGGCAGTGTGGCCCGGCCTTCAGGGTGACTCCTACAGCACGCTCTTCAATTCCTTTTTTTGAATTGATCATTTCAAAGCTTCCTGTCAGGCAGGAGGAAATGCAGCTCAACACACACACACGTGCGCTCTTACCTTTCGATAATTAGGTTGGCAGTTTCCCCTCAGCCACTGTGAGAAAATACTCACAGACGTGTTGGTGCTCAGGTCTTCTGCTACAAAGCCCATGTTTTCAGCAAACACGGAGGCTGTGAAGAGAACAGAACCACTTGAAGGTCATGGTACACGTTAGGACCTCCCCAAGACTCAGTCAAAGCAAGACACAACCCCAGCTTTAGTCTCATGCTTCAAAAACAGAGACTCTTTAATTATAAGCTAAATTATTACAAATAATAATGTTTTCTGATTTCACAGCAGATATATTCATTGAAAGCACTTGAGCATCACTTCATTATTGTTGTATTCAGAGGATTATGATGAAACTTTGGCCCATCAGTAGTGCTGCCACAAACGATTATTTTAACAGTCGACTAATCACCGATTATTTTTTCCGATTAGTCGACTAATCGGGTCATGCACAAAGTTGATGTAAAACACAAATCTTAACCATCATTCACTTTAAACTAACTAAAAAATATATATATATATATATATATATATATATTCACACTAGCATCATTATAGATGAAATGTAAGCTGAATTTGGCCGCAAAAGATGCTAGTGACAATGGCTGAAGATGCTGATAGCCAACTAAAATATTAGTTAAAGGCCAAATTAGCCTAAAAAAAGCCTAAGTTAGCAAAGACAGCTAGCATGTAGCTGAATTAAAAACTCCAAAATAGCCTAAAAAACCTTAATAAATGCCAAAATAGTCCAATAAGCTAGCATAACACCATTATAACTTTCAACTTTACTACACTGACTCCATTTAATATAAAGTAACGACTAATCGACTATTAAATTAGTCGTCGACTATTTTAATAGTCGATTAGTCGTCGACTAATCGTGGCAGCCCTACCCATCAGCAGTAGCTAATGTTGGGATTAGCATCACAAAACTGTTTCTGAACTGCTACCTGAGATCTTTGAGCCTATTTCATTCTTTAAAAATCATTCAATGGGATTTCCTGCATTCTTCTTTACATTTTGTCTCACGGCTGAAGTGAAAATCAACATTACAAACCAAACTCAGCATAATCAAATGGGACAACCTGTAGAATCTGTGACTGACAAACGTTTGTCTCACATATGAAGATCGTTTCTCTACGTTTAATACAGTTTCACACAATAAGATTAGCAATAAAAAAGATTCAACTTGCTTTTGGTAGTGTTTCTGGAGAGTCCACATTCTGTCAAAATGTGACTGCTTTGTTTAATAGGTTGTATTTTTTGTTTCATGTCTTATCTGCCCATTCAAAAGAAAGCCTTTTTGTTGGTTCAGTCTTTGCCGTTTGCTTTATCCTCTTTGTTTAGGACACCAGCTTGGTTGGGTTTCATCTACAAAGTTGAGTTCTTTTGGATTTTAAGGAGATATAAAACTGTGTTTTATGTCTTTTGTTGCCAAGCATATTTTCTTATTCCAAAAAAAAAAAAAAATCTGTTTAGACATTTATCGGGTGTGTTTCAGATCGTCGTTGTTTTCTGAGAAAAACCTGTTTTCCCATCTCTGTTTAATGATGCTTGTTAAAGTTTTTCCTCTTGTTTGTTGGAGTTAACTGATAGAAAGTGGGTTAGTTTGAGTCTAATCTGGGTCACTTTTTAGGAGGTCATAATTTTGAACAGTTGATCATTAATGTCCTATTATGGTTTCTGCTGACAGCACACGCCCTGTAATAAAAGGACGGTTGTTGTTTTACTTCTGCCTGGTTTTGATTATTTCAGATTCAGGTTTCATTTATTGTCACATGCACAGCGTTCTCTGGCACATGACACTTCAGTACGACAAGAACAAAAGCAGGAAGACAACAGAAATGCACACACAGTTCAAGGTTGAGGGCAAAGCAGGCGTTAGAAAGCGCTCTTTACGTGGACGGGGGCAGATGGGTTACACGATTTCGCTGCCTGACCCCCCCCCCATATCTTTACTGCTCAGTCCTCTCATGGGCTGTCATACCTGACTCCCCCACCAGCAGGGTGTGGTCCGTGTGCTCCATCACAGCTCGTGCGACTCCAATGGCGTTTTTGATTCTCTTCAGGTCTGCCACGGCCCCCACCTCCATCGTGTTCCTGCTCAATGACACAAACAGTCGTGCTGGGCTCTGGAGGCGCTCTGCCAACTCCCCTTTTCCTGAAGTTTACAGGGCATGCTGGGAAACGCTGTTTTTGTTTACCAAGAACAAAATGAATTTCAATGATTATCAGAAGCCAAAAGGTTTCGCAGAAAGCATATGAAAGTGTCCTGAAGCTGGAGCCGCTCTGCTGACAGATCGTTGGACTGTGTGTGAAACACTGTCCACTGCTTTCAATGCATTCATGGTTATATGAGCAGAGAAAGTCAATTTTCCTGCAACTGAAAGAAGAAACATTCAATAAAGAAGCAGCAAACAGCTTCTCTTTTGTGGGGGGCTGACATTTACTTCACATTATAACTTCTGAGAGTGTAAATGTTAGTATTTAAGAACCTAATAATTGGCATGCTTTCAGATCCTAATGAGACTCTTGATTAGTACTTCAGTGGAGAAAGGCTTGAAGGAAAGGTCAGCCGGTTATGTGTGTAAATGTTAAAGATTGTTGGACGGCAGCAGCACAAAGTGTAGCAGGAGTAAAAAGGTGTAACTCTGCTGACAGCTGCAGCTGCTTAATTAGCATTTCAAGATCTGAGCAGCCTTCAAATAAATAAAAATAGCTTCTAATTTTACAAATCTTCATAACCTTTTTCTCACTTCATTTTTAGATAATATTTCACGCTTACATCAAACAGCCCTAAAGCATAACATCTGAAGAAAGACACAAACTTGTACAAAGATACTTCAAGGTCTTGAAAATGACAGCCAGATTTCACACACACATCAAAGCACACAGACCAAAAATACAAACTACAGCTCGCGGTTCACTGCAGAACAAGTGTTTCTTCTCCGTTTACCCGTTCATGATCATGGCGTCCAGCGTGGTCTCCCCGTTTTCGTCTGGACTCCCCCCGAAGCCCACGCTGCCATCGCATTGCTCCGCCTCACAGCGGGCGCAGCCCTGCTCCACCGCATCCAACACCGAGCCGCCGGACTGCAGGCAGCTCCACGCTGCAGACAAGGCCACACGAGCTCAGAGATCAGCCAACCTGGAGCCAACGCCCTGAAGCTGCTTCCACACTAGGACAGTCACACACAGACTCATGTGGATGAAACAAGCTGAAACCCACAAGAGTGGTATTGGATATCAAACTCCTGTCCTCAAAGCCCAGACGTTTTCCAACAGGCCTGCAGTTCTACCATCTCATTAGCAAAATACAGCTGATCCAGGTAATCCGCTGCAGGGAAGGCAAAAAACCAGTGGGGTGTTGGCCCTCAATCCCTGGAGTCCAACACCTCTGTATTCTCTGATAGTGGCCAGCCACCTGATAACAGTTCTTACTGATTCAGGAGCTGTTATTGTTTCCTCTCTTTGGTTTACGGCAGGGATATCAAACTCAATCACACAGGGGGCCAAAATCCAAAACACACCTTCGGTCGCGGGTCAAACAGGATAAACATTTATTGAACACTCTAAAACTACATTTTTAAAACTTTAGCATGATTATGATCTAGATATCTAGCATTACCTCTAATAATGCTAGTGTGAATGCTATAAGCTGAATTTGGCCGCAGAAGATGCTAAAATTGATAGATAAAAACACTGAAGCTGATAGCCAGCTAAAATATTAGCTAAATGCCAAAATAGCCTAAAAAACAAAGCAAAAATAAATGAATAAAACTTGGGTTAGCCAAAACAGCTAGCATGTAGCTGAAAAAATGGGTAAAACTTTAAAACATCTAAGTTAGAAATGAGTGCAAGATAACATTAATAACAATAAAATAAAATGATCCGGAGGGCCGGATGGAATTACCCATAGTGCCGGATTCGGCCCCCAGGCCTTGATTTTGACACATATGGTCTATGGCAAGACCGTCTGCCTTCATGGGGCGGCCGTGGTGCAGCGGTAGGATTGTCAACTCCTGAACAGAAGACTGCGAGTTCAATTCCCGCCTTACCCACTAATGTGTCGAAGTGTCTTTGTCCTTGATGGAAGGTTGGCGCCATTGTGTGACTGGGTGAATGGGACTGTGATTGTGAAGCTTATTGGGCCTTCAAGGAAGGTAGAAAATCACCATTTACTCTGAACTGAATCGCAGCAGAGTTAATCTGCAACAGAACCCGTTCTCAAGAGGATCAGAGTTCTTCTGTCTCAACCAGAGTTCAGGAGGAAACCAGTTGTGGTGCAGATCAAACCTGCCAGAGTAAATGTGCTCTGACAATCCAGAGCAGAACCCAAACAGTGATTCTGAGATGGACTCGTGTTTATATTCAATTGAAAGTGACAAACTCTGGTGAATGCTTAGACTTTAAAGGTAGATTTGTCACTGACACCCCCCCCAATCAGCATGCAGGGTTCAGATTACAAACCGACTGCAGTTTTCTCTGAATTCTGGATCATCCTCGTGTTTGTGGTTCTCTCATCAAACTCAGCATTCCCGTGGTTTCCTCATAAGTCAGCAGAACAGAGGCAGAGGTTAGCCTGCTGCTGTCAGCCGATTCTTCAACCCATCAAAGGAAAACAAGACCTGCAATGATCCAGGTTCACACTCCGCAGCTTCAAATATCTCCTTTCAGATGGGAACAGATCTTTTACTGTCCACTCCCGGACAAACGTGACAAATGAGGACGCTGGTGCACCAAAGGTAAGCTTTCAGTGAACTTTCTTCACCTTCAGGGCTGAGCTGATGCTTCACATATTTAGAATTTCTGTCTGCCTGTTTGGCTGAAAAACAACTTGGAGGATTAGTCATGTGTGGCACACAAACATTCACACGTCTTATTTGAAAGTGCCAGATGACTCCCCCAAGGGAATCGAACGGAGGAGGTGGTGGTGATATTCAAAATATCCTAAAAAAAAACCCCTAAAAGAGCCAAACCGGCTAGCTTGTAAATATTAGCCTAACAGCCTAAAAAATTTGAAAAAAGCCTAAATTTCCCAAAACAGCTAGCATGTGGCTGAAATATTAGCTAAACTCCAAAATAGCCTAAAAAATCTAGGTAAATACCAAAGCAGTCCAAAAAGCTATAAGAATGCTAATTTTCAAAACTTTAAAACCATAACTTTTTCACATAATTCTGAATAATAAAAAGAAGAAATATTAAATAACTTTCAATCTTTTACTCTCCATAAAAATATATTTTGTCAAAATTATACAAGTTAGAAATACAAGATAACATCGGGCCATTAATAAGAATAAAGATGATGATCTGGAGGTTCCGGATAGAATTACCTGGAGGGCCGGATCCGGCCCCGGGGCCTTGACTTTGACACATGTGATCTACAAGAATGTTTATTCTGACTAATAGAATGTATTAACTGTTTATTTCTCTATAGAGCGGGTACTTCCTGTTTGGACTGTGAGGGGGGAGGGATCACTCACTCCAGTTCTCATATACACTCAATGTACAATGACTGAAAACTTTTTAAGAAAGCTGTCAAAGCATTCCATCACCGGAGACAAATGCAGAAAATTCTGGGTCAGATGGTTCCAACCACTGCAGTCATGAAACAGTCTGATGCCACTGCATCTTAAAAACAGATCAGCTGACCTGAGAGGTCAAACTCCACCCCACCCTGAAGAACACAAATCACGTGCCAGAGGTCAGAGGCCAAACAGGGGGGTGGAAAGATCACGTGATGCTGTGCCTGCAGACAGACATCTCTGATGCAGGAGGACAGAACTCTGTGCACACAAAATTAAAATCAACCTTTTTTGCCCCGACAGACTGTCTTACACCGGGCTTCACACTCACCTGCAGCCGCGGCGCTTTTGAACGGCCAGGTGTTCACGACCAGGGGCAGCGATGCGCGTGCGTGAGGGAGAGACGCAGTAAAGGTGAGGACCAAGAAGCGCACGAACATCTTCAGCTGAAACACGAACATGAGGACTATCTTGTCTTCATGGTTCTGTCGAACAGAAAACTACAGGCAGCCGGCAGGGGAAGTCCACAGCTCACTTCCTTGTTGTGTCACGTGATAGGAGGAGGGGAAAAGGAGGCGCGGTTAAAGGAGAAGTAGGCGGTACTAAGATCAGAAACAGCACACCCTGCAGAAATAAAGTGTAAGTGGGAGTTTTTACTTTATTTATTTTACTGAAAAGATTGACATTTTTATATGATCCTTGTTTTTCTTGCTTTTTTCTCTCTGAACTCAAACAGAAGGTAATGTGGTTTTTTGTTAGAAAAAACAATCCCTTTCAAAATAAAAGGCAGTCTGTACCACAATCCACCATCTCAACACAGCAAAAAATTATTTTACAGTTTGTTCTACATCTCAGCCAGAAATTCAAATTAAATTGAATCAAAGCTAATTATGTGACTTTTTTAGCAATAAAACACACGCAGAATCCTAGAATCTGATAGAAAACAAATGAATAAATTCCATCTTTATAATCTGGCACGCCTTCAGTAGGACTTGTGGTGCTGACGGACCTCCATTTGATTTTCTGTGGTACATGTTCCCAAAAATGTAAACTATGAAGCCACACCACTTGATGGATTATTAGAAAATAATGCTGATTTAGTTTATGATTTAGTTTATTTTACTTTGCTACTTATTATTTACAGTTACTTTTTAAAATTAAACCTTTTTATTTTTCTTTAACCAAAGAGCCACATGTGTCTCAGAAGCCTCAGGTTGAATTGAATGAATTTATTGAATAAGGAGAGATATAAAAACATAGACATACTGTAAATAGCATTGTCATTCCCATATCATAATGCTTTTAGCCATAACTAGTTCGCAGCATTTGTCGTTAGCTGGGCCTTTTTTTATTACAAGTATGTGTAAAATGAGAATAAATTACCAGAAATAAAAAAGTAATTGTTTAAAAATTACATAAACCAGTTTAAACGACACAGGGACAGATCAAAAGGATGAAAAACACACATCAAATCAACCTGTTAAAACATGAGGACTGCTCTGCTGCTGATACAAACAAGACTTTGTTTTTTAAAAAGGCTAAAACAGGACACATATTCCAAATCAGTGGGGAGTGAGTTTCAAAGTCTTGTACCTTTAGCTGAGAGGACAGACTGAGCAAAACTTGTTTTCCAAAAGGGATTTTACAATTCTCTTGCAGACCTCTGATGTAAACAGACGGATGATTGGACATGGGGGTGGCTCACAACTCAGACACAAACTCCTGCTGCTCTGCAGAAACTATGTCCTAGAAAATGAAAGTCTAAAACGGCATAATTATAATAAGAAAAGACCACTAGGAAAAATGTTACAATAGATCAAAGATGATCGGCGTGCAGCTTTAACATTTTTTGGTATGTTTTTCATTGGTGGATGTAGCTCAGAGTTTGTACTGTTTAAACTTTTACTCTCATTAATAATACTGACTATATGAACACTTTGGAGTCTAACATCTAATAAATATGGGATTCATATAATCATTGTGTTTGTGCAAATACTCCACTGATACATGCAAAAATACTGTTCCCTTTTTTACAATTATTCTGATTATATTAAGTCTCTTAAACAAACATTCAACATGAATGGGAAAAAAGCCATAATCTATCAAAATATTGCAGAATCCTATTCAGGTTGTTTTTGTAATTTTTCTGTTTTTCTGTGCATTTGAGTGAAAATTTCACCCTCACCACATACCTAAAAACTCACCAAAATTTGCAACCCCAAAGTGTAGTCGATCAGCTGTGTCTAGGCCGCCCAGTCCGTAAAATCAACCTGAAGGCAATGTGTCCTGCACCGACACAGCTGAAAACTGCCTCCTCAAGGCACACCTCATGCCCAGCCAGAACCAGCACCCCTGCAAGTGCCCCAGCATCATGGGGCTTTGTTGTTCTCATAAATGAGGGGGACCAGGGGATCCTGTCGTTTGAGCCCAGACACTCTCAGAGGGAAAACAGAAAAGACCTCGGCGGTACTGGGAGGGATTCTAGGGACTAGAATACTTCCAGTTTGGTCAGAGGATGCTGGTGGAGGGTTCCTAGCGGATGGATTTTGAGTCTGTTTTAAAAATGCTTTTAGATCCTTTTTTATCTTTTTACTCCTTTTTTCTATGAATGTTTTATTGTTTTAATGAACTGGGTTTTAAATTTCTTGACATACTGTATCCGCTCATCTCCTGGTGGGTCTCGTAAGTCTGCCATCCTCATACACCTTTATGACGTGTTTATACACTCTTTACATTAACGAGGAAATGCTGGTTAGCCAAAAAAACACATTACCTGGACTTTACAAAATATAGAATAATGCTATGAAAGTAATTAACCACATGAAATCAAATGCTATGAATTCCTGTCTGTCCGGGTAGTTTCATGAAGAGAAGATTGAAGCATTCTGAACACAGAAGCACAATTCCTGCTAAAAGCAGATTGTTTGTGTATTTGAGTTAAGGGAGCAGCTACAGAAATGTACTTCTGAAAAATAGTCACAAAGGGCAGCTCATTTCAGCGAAACTAAATGTGTCACAAAACTCACTTTATCTGTGTGACATGGTCAATTTGTTCAGTGAACTCAATCTGTCAATTCAGAGAAAATAACAGCTGTCAACATTCTCACAGCTTCTGCACAATCACTTGTCTCAGTTTTTTAAAGAATTCAAGCAATTCTGTCCAAACACATAAGACATGTCAAAACTTTCAAAGAATGGATCTGCGACCTTTTTGTGATCAAGTCAGAGAAATGCCAGATGATGATGATGGACCTAAAAATATGGCTTCAGTCAACAACACTGAATTAATATTGAGACAGAGTATTGTTTTTATGTATTTTTAGATGGCATTTACAAATCCAAGTTTATTTTAATATCTCCCAATATCTGCCTCGGGTCTTTTTTTCAGAGCCACCGTCTCCAAACTAACAACAACTCTCACCACAGTCTTCTACTCTTTTCTTTTCACTCTTGACGACACTCTTTAGTCACACATCACCTGAAGCCTTCCTCAACCCGTTCCAACCTGCATGCAGAAACCTCTCCACCTCTTTCCAACACTGTTGTTCTGGACTCTTGACCCTAAGAACTTAAAGTCCTCCATGTTCTTCCCCTCTGCTCCCTGTAACCTCACCGTTCGTTCTACTTCAGTTTATCTCATTTACACAGACACTGTCTTCAATCCTCGCCTTTCCAGAACAAACCTCCACCTCTCTAGACGTTCCTCCACCTGCTCCCTGCTCTCAGTACAGATCACAATGTCATCTGCAAACATCATGATCCACAGAAATACAGAAATAGTAAATAATATAATGATTTTACTAATGTCACAAATCTAGAGCTTTGGCTACTTTGGGTGCATTACTCTAACATTGACAGAAACAGATTTGGTAACATACTGGATGAGGTACTGCAAAACACGCAGTATAATGTTGACAAAGATAGTTAGTACATGTGTTAACCTTGTAAGCAGTTTATTAATATGGCCTTTGTAGACAGTGGTCTCACTTTAGATGTTAATGAATCTAAGTAAGAATGGTAATAAACCTTATTTGGCTTATTGTGCTGATAAATGTCTTACTAACACCATATAAACACGTTAATGTTTGTTAATTTGTTGATGAAGCTTGTTAAGGAATCTTATTAAAAAGTGTCACCAAATTGGTAATTCAGATAATTAGACTTGATTGTTTGTTTCTATCTTTTACACTCAGACAGACTGTCTCTATTGGAGGAGATCCAGATTATCCCTAAACAGTAGAGAGTGTGCTTTGGGACAGACTATAACAGACATGTGGGTGAAGAAAACAGAAGTGATAACGACGTGATGGAGAAGTTTGGTGTCCATGACAGGACTGCAGACGGATGGAAAAGGAAGGAAATGGCAGAGGTGAAAATATTTTTCTTATACAGGCAGCAACAGACGGAAACACAGAGCAGAAACAATGAGCAAACTAGTTTATTACATCTTGGTGTGACGTTGTATTCTGAAAGACATCGAGAGTAGTGAGGAAGATGAGGAGAACAAGAGCAGAGCAGAGGACCAAGTGGTGGAAGAGTGCTGTGTGTCTTTTAGCAAAGAGTTCAAACAGATTTTGGAAGATCAGGAGACGACTTCAGAACTACAGCTAAAGTGATCATGGATACCAGGAAGAAGGAACTTGGTGTTTCATCTGTAATTAGTAATTCCAGCTGAAACTATAAAGTGTGACAGTTACACAGAAGCATCAATTAATTTAATTATACCACATGTGTTATTCATTTGAAGCAGATCAAAAGCTGAAAAATCCACTCTGCTGCTTTTCAGGGTTCCTCCGTTATGGTGACTGCAGCAGCTCACATTTGTTCTGGAATTGAAGACAGACTCTAGCTGGTCAGAATTCACTGACAAACATTCACTAAAAAAAATAAATAAATAAAAAAATCCAAACATCAGAGTTGATGAGTTCCTACATATCTAAGAAGCTAAAGGCTCTACATCATGCTGTTCTTAAGCATTTCATATTAACCAATATTCATTATAATATGTAATAATATATTACGCTAGCCAAAATAAACAGAATTTTTTTATGAAATATAATTTATTTTCGTGAGCAGATTGTCCTACCCAGAAAGATGACGACTCGATATCTGAGGCTCCGCCTTTTGCTCTTTGTAGGTGCCGTCCATTTCATGACATCAATCTAGACCCGGCCTCTGCAGCGTGTCTGTGTTTCTCCCACAAAAGAAAACAAATTCTGATCTATTGCAAATATGGATGTGCATATAAAATAAAACCGTTTTGGCATTTTGCTTCAACCTACTTTTTAATGTTGCATGAACACTGGTAATAAACTTACAAAAAATATAGTTTTCTGATTTATATTATTTCTAGATGTTTCTTTGTGTGTGTGTGTACTATTTTATTTTGTTGCATTTATCTGCCAGACCATAAAAGACTGATGTGACTGAACTGGAGGTCTGCTTTTCAGCCTCCGCTTCAATGGTTAACGCTAAAGTTGAGGGAAAATCTCTATCATTTTTCAGATCATATAGATCACTTTAATGAATCGTACCAAAAATGGAGAGTACAAAGAAAATTCAAACCAGTTGCAGTGTTACGGCTGGAAGTGAGTACCTTCAGGTTGACCTCAACTGGTTGGAATCCGTTGGAGGTGGTGTAGGCGACGGTGTGGGAGTGGAGGCTGCTGCAGTGTTGCCGACGCCACTAACCCCAATTGGGCGGAGGCAGGGGTGGAGGCTCCTGCAGCCGTAGCCGATAAAGGGGCAGACCCAACTGCATTTCTTTTTTCAGACCAGGGCTACCATGGAGGTCATGATGCTGCTTCCTTGCTCATTACTCATTTTCAAGTATTCATTTAGTTTTTCAGTTTTCGAGAATCTGGAGGATTCATATTTGGTGTAGTGTGGCCTCTTTGCCAAATCAAATTGCATGTGTGGAGTTGAGGCTCCAAATTTCAGCTACCTGCTCTCATCCTTTCACTCAAACCACGAAAAATGTTACTAGGATGGTAACATTTTCAGTTCATTTGTGTGGCTGTTACCTGAGGCACATTGCCCAGGGTTTTTTGCACTGTGGAAATGTGTTAACCAAACTTGTTTAGTTTTGTTTTGGCACACAGTTTGTTTTGTGTTGTGCCAGCATTTGGGTTGGAGTGGCTATCGTTTTGTATTTTTTGTGGCTAGCACTCCATTTGTTTTGTGTGTCTTTATGTAAGCACCCTCTTGGAGAAAACCTCTTTTAGGGAAAGGGGTTTTATTTTAAGTTGGGGGGTGTTACGGCTGTGGCCGTATTTGGTTTTGTTTCTCTTGGTTTAGTGGTTTTTTGTCAGAGTGGGACATCTTTGTGTTTTGTGGATCTTTGTGTCTTTCTGTCTTTTTATTTGTTTCAGGTGTGGTGCTGGAGGTGTGGCTCCCCATTGGTCAAACCTGAAGGAGGGGAGCCTTTAAAACCACCATGTGGACCTCCAGACCGGGAGAAGGGAGCTGGGCTGCAACATGTCTCCATTGCAGCTCAGTGAACTTCTCCACCTGTTTTGATTTGTGCACACTTTGTAGTTTCTTTGGTGTTTTGTGTTAGGTCCCACTCTGTGTTCTGTGTTTAGTGTTGGTTTAGTTTAAGTGAAGCTGTAGGGGTGAACTGCCATTTTCTTTAGTAAATGTTTTCTCCTGTTTCTGTTAGTCCAGGGAGGTTAGTGTTTGTCATTATTTTACTGTTTCTTTTGCAGGTAAGCTCCCTGGGTTGAGTTAGTTGGGGTTTTGTTTGTTATTTGGGCCTTGGTTCACCCTGAAGCCTTTTGCTTCACTTTTAGGTATTTTGTCTTGTAAATAAATTTGTTATACTTTTATGGAGACCCTTTGTTGTGTTTTGTTAAACACTTATTTAATTTACCTTTATGTTAGGCCCCAGATCCCCTAGACAAATTGGGGCGTAACAGCAGACATTTTACAGAAGGTGAAGAGTCAATAAAATAAAGTAAGTGATTTGTGTAAGGAGTCTTTGATTTGTCAAAACTTGTGAAAGAGACATTTACCAAGTTTCCTACAGTGAAGCTGAATTAGGTAGGCCCTTGTTAAAAAACTTGGATAGTACAGAAAAAAAATCTGTGTTCAAGAAAAATACTCCATGGAGAAAGATTTAATAGAAAAAATGAAATGATTAATCTTTCTGCCATGAAAGTTGATCTGAGCCTAAATTGAGTTGTCTCAGTGCTACAATGGCATTCTTTAAAAAAAAGGGAATGTTGTCCTTAACCACTTAAGACCTTCATTTTGGGTTATATTTGGGTGGCTGTGATACAAAAAATTGCAGGTGCATTTTCTGCCTTAACTGCCTTTGATTCCAAGTGTCCTTGAGCAAGACACTGAACTCCACATTAGCTCCTGGTGGTTCTAGGTTGGCAGCAGTCTTTAATAGTGGAGCAGCATCAATGTGAATGTGTGTGTGAATGGGACTGTAACTGTAAAGGGCTTTGGGCCTTCAAGGAAGGTGCACACCATTTACCATTACTACAGTGGTCATATCTGCTTAACTGAAGCCGTGTGACTATGTGTTTAGATGGTTAACTTAAATATTAGCTCGGGTCTTAAAAGGTTAATGAATTTTCACAAATCAGCAACAACGTTTACAAGTCAATAACTTTGTTTTGTTGAATCTTGATCCTCTGTAAAATATGTATGGACATTTTAAAATAGACTTTTTAATATAGATTTATATTGTTGACTATTTTAATGTGAATATATATGTATATATATATATATATATATATATATATAAAGCTGGATGCTAAAAAGCAAAAATGAACACTAACTTTAGCATCTCTGGTTCATGGCATAAAAAACATTTGGAGACCACTGTGCTAAGGAATCCATTTGTTTGTGGATAGCCGTAACCCAGTGTGACACTTTGATCATTACATAGTTTCAAGAATTATCAAAACTTTTGAGTCACCATGCAAACAAGATAATCCAATACTGATGTCAATTAATTGATTAAAAAGATGTCTAAACAAGCTGATATTTCTCATCAATTATCTTCAGTGCTTGTGATTTTTTTTATAGTTTTGCATCTGCAGATGTATGAATTAGTGCTGTCACGCAATATATTTTTTGAGTGATTCATTAAATATGACCAGTGATTTAGTAATTTAAGTAATCTATTTTTTATTCAACCTAGTAATTGCTGTTAAAAGTCTAATTTGGATTTATTTTTATTTAAATCCATGACATTGTGGCACAGTAACAGATCAGAATACAATAAAAAAATGGCTTTAGGATTTTTTTTATTATTATAACAGAGTTCCCACCTGCACTTTTCCAACCACAAAGGGGATTCTTTTCAATCTTGAACAATTAACCCAAGAACACTTTTGCTATAAAAAGTTACACCATCAGTTTTTACCTGATATAATTTATCAAACAAAAAGAAGTCATAAAAAATAGATCAAAATATGACGCCACATGATAGATTAGAATAAGATAATTTATTTTCAACTGTGGTATATGTAACAAAATAAAAAAAAATAATAACAGGAAGATCCTATAAACTCCTTAACTCAAAAAAATCCTAAGAAAAATAATGATGCTGCAAACTTGGCCATTTGTCCACCCATTCCTGGGACATGTGAGACTTCCCTGGTGAAAGCACAGACTCTGACACATGAACAGCTACAGGAGAGGAAGAAGAAATAGTATTTTTTTCAGTGGATAAAAATGACCAGTTGATTAAAATATTGTTTTCATCATAAAAATGAACTTTGAAATCACCACTTTGTGATATATATTCATAACCACTGCACAAAATAAGGCTAGCACACATTCCAGGAACACCCTTGCTTACTAATTCCTTACAGTCAGTACATGGTGGGTAGTACTGGCGTCTGTCGACGATAGACTCTTGTAAGAGATGTGTTCATATCTCACGATATGGGATACTCCATCCCCTTCATAGCAATGTCCTCTCTTCCTGTGACCAGCATCAAGTGTAGCTGGGAAAGCATCGGACGTAGCAGGGAATCAGGCAGAAGGGGGACCTCATCCAGTGGAGGCAACAGGTCCTGAGATGGTATTGTGTCAGGTGGTCAGTCTACTGGAATCATGGATCGGATACTTCATTTATTCTCATTATGATCAGAGCTTTATATTTAATCTTATCATTTCGGATAAATACTCCACTAGAAGTATATGTTATATGCATCCATCTTTGAAAAAGCTTGGATGTTTATTTTTGTTGGAGAAATGAAAAGCCGGCTTTAGGATGATATCATGAAATGGGTGGCATCCACACGCGGAGCCCAAGGTATCAAATCGGTTCACTTCTGAATAGGAAAATATTTCATCAAATTTGAAAGTTCAAATAAGGGAAGTTTTTCTTTAATAAATCTGGCAATGCACTGCAACATGTAGACCAAGATTTTCTGATGATTACATTTCAGAAGTCTGTGTACCTGCAGGTTTCCTGCCGATTGTAAATGTGTGGTCTTTTCCAGTTAACTGTTTTTTGTGTATATGTAAACACCTCATCATGCAAGTGGACAAAGAATGGACCATGGCAGGGAAACTAGCAATATGGTCTGACCTTGAGCCCAGGTTGACAATGCTGTGCCTTTCATTACATTAGTTTTACACAAAAAAGAAAAATAGTTTCTCCAATATTTTATTCTTTTTTTTTTAACAATGGGAATGTAAAATGTTTTGACACTTACCTGATGAAGGTATGGATGTGAGGAAAAGACAGTGTAATGACTTTCACCTGGGGTATTGATTCAGATTAAAGTAGAGCACCTAGAAAAACCTTCAGTTAATAAAAGCCTCAACAATTACAGATGACCTCTCCTGTTTTTTTCTCCTTGTATATTTCTTACATGGCATAGAAATAATGACAGTTCAATGGCATTTGAAAGGTTTAGTGAAAAAAAATGTAAAGGCCTCTCTGAGGGTTTTAAATTAGTATTCAAACAAATATATTTCAAAAACATCTTTAACCATTTCTTTTCATTAACACATGACAAAAATTAAAATTGATTTTGTAATAGAAGTAAGGATCTAATTTTCCCTCCTTTCACTGGGAAGTATAGGGTTTATGACAACATTATGATGAAAGTAATAAAGGTTCTCAATAAGCTGATTATTCCAGGGGCCACTTCTCTTTAACAGCTACATGCTCTCACTGGCTCAGGTTATAAAGAACAACAACATTAACTTCAATTCACTTAAAAAAAACTGTATTTATCCCTGAGAGGTAATATATTAGTTAGCATAGCTATGCAGATGACACACAGATATATATTAGACTGACACCAGGAGACCGAGGCCCTGTACAGGCTCTTGGTAAATGCATTGAGGACATTAATGACTGGATGTGTCACAACTTACTTCAATTAAACAAAAACAAAACTGAGGTTATTGTCTTTGGGGCTAAAGAAAAAAGGTTAGACGTCACTACAGAGCTTCAATCTATTCAACTAAAAACTACCAACCAGGCCAGAAACTTGGGTGTAGTGATAGACACAGACTTAAATTTTGATAAACACATTAAGGCAGTCACTAAATCAGCCTATTATCATCTCAAAAATATCTCAAGGATTAAAGATCTGATGTCTAAGCAGGACCTGGAGAAACTAGTGCATGCTTTCATCTTTAGTCGACTTGATTACTGTAACAGTGTTTTTACAGGACTACCAAAAAAATCCATCAGGAAACTGCAGCTTATTCAGAACTCTGCTGCTCGGGTTCTCACAAGGACCAAGAAAGTAGACCACATCAGTCCAGTTCTGAGGTCTTTACACTGGTTACCTGTCTGTCAGAGGATAGACTTTAAAGTTCTGTTACTGATTTATAAAGCTTTGAATGGTTTAGCACCAAAATACATTTACATTCAGGTTAAAGACTCACCTGTTCTCAGCTGCATTTGATTAATAAGTATTCAAAAGTTTACATTTACACTGTTCATCCATGTAGTTCACTTTCAGCTTATCCCTTTCGGGGTCACCACAGCGTAACAGCACCCACTGTTTCGCATCAGTGATTTGTCAGAGTTTTTACGCCGGATGCCCTTCCTGACACAACCCTGTACTTGAGGGGCACAGGGACCCAGTTAGGCAGCAGCGTCAAGGGTCTTCCCTAAGGACCCAATCTGGGTGGGAATCAGTGGACAACCCTGGAATCGAACCCAGGGCTCCTGAGTGCCAGCCCTTCACCTAGCCCACTGAGCCACCCAGCCGCTTACACTGTTCATCCATGATTGTCTTAAATTAAAAACAATCATAAAATCTTTTTGCTTTCTTTTAATTGTATTTAAATGATGACACGTTTACTATTCATCTTGACTGATTCTTTTAATATTTTATACTTTGAATTGTCTTTTTACTTGAAATGTGCTATACAAACAAACTTGCCTTGTGTCATCTTTTTATCAAAGCAGACCTTTCATCTGGGACTTTTTGATTTCATAACCTTTTTAATTTGTGGCCCATCGCTTTAGAAAGCATGAAAATGAAACTTCCACACAACTTGGAATGCATTGTTCTGTTTTGAGAAAATGCCTCCTCCAGTGTTTTTACTGCATTTGTCAGATGTGATGGTGATTAAGAATGGATGGGTGGTTTTCTCACACTAACAAAATCAGATGATTCTTCTCAAGAAGCCAAATAGCTCTGGTAAATATCCAATTAGAAGTGTGTGTTCTTTTCACAAAACCATGTTACTGTACTTCCTTTACTGTTTTGCTAATTTAAAGGGTTCATGTTAAACACTCCTGCGAAGAACTGTGAATCTGCTTATTTTTGGACTATCGAAGCTTATTATTGGATAAGCTATTCTGCTGACATCAATGATATTTTCTTACTTTATAAAAATATCACCCCAAGTGCCAACCTATCTCACAAGCTCTTTGTTACGTCTTTATTGTGCTATCCAAAGCAGATGGTTTGCCCAGAGACCTGCCTTTGTAACGCAAATACCAATGGAGAGGTTCTAATGGTACAGACAGGTCCATTTAAAGAGAGGTGGACTTTCAAAGGCAGCAAATGGTGGAGAATGCCAGTGAGGTAAGCTGAGACACCAGCTGCCAGGCTCCAGAACAAGAACAAATGTCACTTTTGGCACAGAACTGATTGGAATAGATCTGTCCTCAGAGACATAACAACCAAATCAGTTGATAAAGTTTTCACACAGGAAAGTATTTTTCCACTCTCATTGAGTTCCAAATGATTTGTCCAATATTTCTCTTTCATATCAAAGCCAACAGACCCCAATTACCTAGTTTACTGCTTCTTCTTCTATTACTTACTATGGAAACTCTGCATCTTTATTAAGGGAAAGCCACAAAGATCAAGTATTTGAAAATCAGTAGATTTGTGGACCTTCTGTAGACCTCCACATGTCCAAATGTCCTTGGGCAAGGGAAATGACCTCCCTCTCACTATGTAACTGATCATATATGTGTGTTAGAGAGTTTGGGTATGTTGAAAATTGTAATACGTGTACACTATTTTAGTTATTTCAAATATCCTGACCTCATAGTTATTTAGACAGCTGTTCTTAAAACAGTTCAAATCATTCACTTTGGATGGAGCTCAATCAGGATGTACATGAATCTCTTCAAACTCAAATCTGCTGGCCCTGTTTTTGTCCCTCTGATGTCCAAACGTCCAGCCAGAGACAAAAAGCAGCATTACCTGATACAGCTGAGTACATGAAAACTCTTGCATTGATTAACTGAATTCAACCTCACTACAACTTTCAACATGTTTTAACATTTCAAACACATGCAGAGGAAAAACCAGTCTAGTGTGTTGAATGTTCTGGTTTGAGAACATGTCCCTGAAATAATCATTAAAACTTTCTTGATGGATCTCATTCTGCACCAAAATGCTGTTGATTGACTTCTTTTTTTTTAAAAGTGCCTTTATGAATCAGAGTGATGAACCCACGGGTGAGTGGTAAACCATTTCAAGAAAGAAGACTTCCAGATACCATCACTCAACTACAAGGTGATGTATCATGGATAAATGAGAACTATCACTGACATATTGTTTTGAGAATTCAAAATAATAAACAAGCTCTTCATTTGGAAGGTGTTTGTTCTTTCCAAATTGTTTTCACAATTACAAACTGACTTATTTTCATTGCTGTCAACATATACTTTAGGGTCTCATAGAAACACCCAAGCCCACTGATTTTTCATAACATATTTCATAGCCTGTTAAAGACCAGAGAGCAAGATAGTGTTGCATGCACTGTACTTTGGGTGAGTTTGCACAAATTTGAATACCCTGCTTCACAGGAGTACCTGACTAAAGCGCACTGCATTTCTTTTACATTCTTTCGAGTCCAGCACACAGTTGTCAGAAACTGGTGAGGACCCAGAATGCAGAAAACCAAGCTTGGTGGTGGAAAATTAAGCATTTCATAATTGATTGATGGATTGACCGATTAATTGGTTTATTTCAACCATAGATTGTGAAAAATAATCAATCTAAAATGTGCCAAAATCATGAACTCTAGAGAAAAATCTAAAGGGGGACGGAGCAAATAACCTGACAACCAGACACAACAAGATACATGTTGGTTTGACATTGGTTGCCCACTTTTTACTACCCTATGTTTTGATTGAAAGTCCAAATTCAGGACATTCTTAGAGCTGAGTTCTTGCATCAACCATTTTGTAGTCAGAACAAAAGATGAAATAACTAACTCCAATTGAATTTAATTGGCACTCAGTTTAGAACAGGGGTGTCCAAAGTCAGTCCTAGAGGGCTGTCTTCCTGTTGGTTTTCCAGAAATCCTACCTTATTAACTGCTGATTACCTTGATCAATAAGGAGCTTCAATTGCAGGTTGGTTGTAAAGCATGTTGGACACCGGCCCTCAAGGACTGAATTTGGACACCTCTGATCTAGATCAACTCACCCAGAGATTTAATGCACTCACTGCTCATCCTCTCCCTGCAGCTGAAACCACATCTTGTACTAACTATCTAAAGAGTCTAGGAATAACCCTCCAGAATGATTCTCTGGAAATCCAACAGACTGCAGAGCCTTTTTGATTCAGTGCCTCTTTGGATTTCCATTATAACCATCTATGTTTCCCACTGTGGTGTCCAAGGTGGCCTATGTTGGTTGCTCTCAAGACAGGCCCAATTGTGGGCAATAAGACTTGCACTATCTTTATACGTGCTCACTTTTCTGCTTCAGTCTCCAGAGCCAAGGATGAAAGGGAGGACCAGGAAGAACCCATGCAGTTAGTAAGAGCTCAGTTAAATAGAAAGAGAAATTCTGAAGACGAGAGAATGCTTCTACTGCTCTAAACCGGGAAACTGTATATCGAACTGTCCATTAAAAAAGCAAGCTCAGCACGCAAGGGGAGACCACTGCTCTTTCATCACTAACTCTGTCTCCCCTCCCTTAGTTTCGGCCATTTTTCACACTCCATCATCTCTTTTGGCTTTACCTGTGTATATAGACTCTGAAGCGGATGAACACTTTATCTATAGGGATTTGGCAAAGAAACTAAAAGTTCCCATAGAATACTTTAACAAACCCCTTAGACTATGGTCACATATCCCAAACCAACAAATCAACAAATTGCCACGCTGCAGCATTTGTAATCAAAAGCAGCGGTAACATTTTTATACACCACACGGAGAGAAAGGATGCAAACTGTCGCAGGTGTGAAAACAGAGTGTTGAAGGGGCTTTTGTCAGGTCCGGGTACCAAAACATCAAAGACATGGCTGCTCCCACTGCTTTTTTCTTCATCTTGGAGAAAACAAAGGAAAAGAGTGGGAAAATGTCTTGCCTGACTCTGCCTAACTAACTATACATCCAAAAGAGATGCAAAAAATTGTTCACTCCGGATAACTGTTGTCCGGACACTGCTGAACTCCTAAGGGACCTTCATCAGCTAACTGCTGCTGAGAGGGCGACCATTTGCAGCGAAGCCATTCCCTAGCGGACATCATTAAGCTCTACAGGGAATGGCTTCTGGACGTGCCCCTGGTTTGGATGAGCTTACTGTTGAGTTCTACAAACATTTCTGGGTTGTACTTGGAGCAGACCTACATCATATGTCCTTGGCCTGCTTCTCATGTGGATAATTACCAACATCATGTTGGCAGTCAGACCTTTCTCTTCCTCTAAAGAAGGGGGACCTGTCTTTATGAAAGAACTGGACATCTTTGGCTTTACTCTGCACTGACTAAAAACTCATTTCCAAAGTCTTTGCAAACACACTGAAGGGTTGTTTGTACTTGATTATCAATAAGGACCAGTACCACTGTGTTCCTGACCGGTTTTCTATGGAGAACCTTTTTCTTCTTCGAGATTTGTTTGATTTGGGTTTTGGTGGTGATGTGCACTTTGATGTGGTCTCCTTTAATCAGGAGAAGGCTTTTGATAGAGTTAATCACAACTACATGTTTCGGTTTTGGATGTGTTTGGCTTTAGGAACAACTTCATTTCAAGGGTGAAAATATTGTACAGACTTGTATGGTGTTTGCTGAAGGTGGAGGGTGGTCTATGCAGATTAGTGTTGAAGACACGTGGTATTAGACAGGGCTGTCCGCTTTCTGGACTGTTGTATAGCATGGCCTTTGAGCCTTTGTTGTGTAGATTGTGAACTTATATGACAGGATCACCTATGCCTGGAGTGATCCTTTCTGAGACTTTAGTAGTTAGTGCATATGTTGATGATCTAATTGCTTTCCTGTCTCATTAAGATTTTATTAATATTCTAGTGGAAAGCTTAAGCTGTTTTGCTAAACCCTCAGCAGCCAAAGTCAGCTGGAACAAAAGTGAAGCTTGTTTGGTTGGAAAATGGGAAGGAAATACCCCTCCTACCTTACCCGGGAGTAAACATTGGAGAACTGGGGGTCTAAAAATTTGGATCTTATATTTTGGTTCTACGGAGTTTCATGCCCAAAACTGGGTTGGGTTGTTGGATAAAGTCCATGGAAGGTTGTTTACATGGAAATGGTTTACCCAAGCGGTCTGACAGAGGACGTGTTCTGGTTGCCTAAAATATGGTCACCTCGATGCTCTGGCACAAGCTCCTGGTTCTATGCCCTCCTCCCGACTTGCCCAATGATGTCCAACGCTCCATCCTGGACTTTTCTGTAACGGGAAGCACTGGATCCGTGCAGCTGCCTTGTGCCTTTCTGTCCATGAGGGTGACCAAGGACTTATCAGCATCTTGTCCAGATTGATGGCTTTCAGACTACTTACTGCTCAATGTCACCTCTATCACTGCAGTCAAGGTGGCTTGACAAAGCCGACACTTTTCCACAGAGAGACAGTGGGCTAGGGTATGACAAACAACTCTTTCTCCTGAACAAAGGAACCCCAGACCTGATGGGGCTTTGCATTTACTAAGGATCTGATTTGGACACTTAGAATGTTTTAAGGATTAAACGAGAAACCACAATGACTCTGAGTCTATGGACAATTCAAGAACCACTGTTTTACACCAATCCTATCTCCAATTATCCATTAGACTCTACCTCTGTGAGAGCAGCATTGCAAGAAGCAGGTTGTGTCAAATTAGGACATTTGGCTGCCTTGTTAGAGACTATGGAGCGAAAAGTGTGGTTCCAGCCCAGACTGCTGTCAGAGTTGTGTAGGTTGTGATCTCGTTGAATTCTACTGAATGGAGAGTTTTCATATCTGGGCATGCTGACTCCTGGGTCCCTGGTTTACTTTACAGATCTCTGCCTGTGACCATATCTCCCAACCTGGATGACTGGATTGAGGGTCCTAACAAACTGCAGGACCTCAATCAGGCAGATGGTGCTAGCTTTGAGACCCTGCATAGGAAGGTTGCTTATATGTTCTGTATCAAAATGAGACACTTCAAGTCCTTGACAGACCTGGAAGCATTGAGGTGGGCTGGGTTGTTGAGCTCCTGCACTACTCCAAAGGGACACTGGAAGAAATGAAAATGAAATGGCAAAACTTCCAATAAATCATAATTTTGCAATAAAGCACAAAAAAAAACTCAATGAATTAGTCATTAAAAACACGGCGATGGATGAGTATTTTTTTATTTGATTAACTGAAAGTGAGCATTTGGGTGACATCACTACAGTGTCACGTGTGTCCGTGCATGTGCAGTGCAGCTAGTCCATTGACAGTCTCATCAAATGCACGTGAAAAAGCCTGCTCAGTGGAATTGTAAAAAAAATAACCATTCTAACAAGTAAGCAGCTGGACCTTTTTTCTATTTAAAATTACAACAAGATCAATTGAAGTTTGTCACGACACTAGAGCTCATCCTCAACGGAGACTTCAAAGTACTGAAGAGAGCAGAAGTGATTAACATGTCCAAAGAAAAATAAACCTTCAATGAAACTAAACACTGAAAAGCAGAACTGTTTCCTTTCTTTCGGTTTCGGTAGAACCGCGTAAATCATAACGGTTCCTACTTGGAACTGAACTTCGGTGCTCAACCCTATATTCAACAGATGTTATTTTATTTTATTTTTTTGCACTTTTAGGATCAGAATTACGCGTGGAGTTTGCGTATTTTAAAGTGACCGACAGGCTAGGCGAGGTCTCCCAAAAGTGGGCTGTAGAAAAAGTTTTATGCCTTGTCAATGCTGATGGAGAAGTAATTTTCTCTTTTGGAGAGGTCGTTTTCTCACGTCCTCATACCGTATTTATTTGACCTTTTTCCACCACTTTAGTATTTTTGTACCTGAGGTGATTTAATTGTGATTTAAAAGTATGTTGATGGTACAGTAAAGGACATTTTAAAATCAATAAAAATGTTCTTATTTTTCTTCTTATGAAGTGGACAGCACAAAAGTACTTTTTGTGATGTAATATTTTGAGGCAATGAAAATGTGCTCTCTTTTAAAACTTGCCTCTAAAGGTCTTTAAAAGAACTACAACTTCTGCCCAGTTTTTATGAACTCATGGTTGGAAGGTGAGGTATTAGGAAGGACATATCCTTGGAATAAATACTGTCATGTCACTCTATTTTTCCTCCTTCATATTTCATATTTTAATCCCTAAAACCAAAACAGATTTAAAAATATCATTCTGCCGTAAGAGCAAACATGGAACTGTATTAGGTGACCATTTTGGATCAATGTGACCAGTTATTATCATTTTTTAGCTTTAACCTTCTTTTTGTCACACTAATGTCCAACAGCTTCTGGTTTGAATTAGAAACTTGAATTCATATGGGAGCAAAGAACCAGAAATTTCCATGTTACTTTATTTTTTTTGTAAATTATATTAATTAGTATATCCAGCATTTAATTAGTTTTTTTTCTCAAACCTTGATAAGCAGGAAAGAGATGATTCATCCAAAGTGAAGCACTGGTGGGCTTTTTATAATTCAAACACTTCCAGGATTCTTTAGGATAAACCAGACAAACTTATCCAATGCATTTTACTGGATGTTATATCCCTCTTGTTGATACACTATTCTATAGAGGAATTTGCATTCTGTGCTGATATGCTAAGAAGAGCCAATGTCATCCAATAACAACAGCTCATTTTAGTTGCATAAGCCCTTTATACTTCTTTCTGCTTTTGCTCTTGTCAGCCACTGAGATCATGTTGCCAAATCTGCCATCAGTGAGACTTCCACAGGGGCTTCAGGAGCTTATACTTTGCTGTGTTATATGTTACTGAATGTCTGAGTCTCCTGCAAACAAGGATTTAAGCCCATTCAGTGTTTTCTTTTTCATTTAGTGAAGGCGTGCTGAACAGATCGTCAGAAATGAGAGATTGAAGCCAAAGTCATGCCTGAACTTGTAGTTTCTGAACTGACTCCTCACAGCTGAGGAATACTGGCCACATGGATGTCTTTTTAAACCACTGCCTGCCTAAGCGAACGGGAAAAATGAGAACACCACAGATTTCTATTATGAGCGGAGAATGTATTATTTTTTTGATCAAATGTTCCAGTAAAAATGTGAAACTCAAATACTGAAAAAGGGTTCAGCTTGTTCAGTTTTTTGTGGTGCTTTATGAACCAACCTGTCCCAAACAGGCAGACAGCTGGTTCCACATGAGGCGGGTTTATTAGTTCAGACAGGAACTAAGCACAGCTAAAACTCCACAAAACTAGATCAGGGTCTGACAGGCAGAGGTCAATCACGATCATGGGGTCATCCAAGAGGAGAGTAGAGATGTCGGAGTCAAGGTGAGGGTCAGGGCAGGCAGCAAGCAAACAAACAGATGAAGCAGGATCAGAACCATAAGATCAGGTCCAGAATGAAACACTCAAAACTGCAGGCAGGGTGGCACAAAACAATGCTTCCCACTGAGTGAAGCTCTGTGCAGTATTTAAGTGTCCTGTGGGTGATTGGCAAATGAGAGACAGCTGAGCGGCATCCAGGAACTGTGCGCTGGGGCTGCTGGGAGATAAAGTGCTGTCAGTACCCACCGGTGACCAGAGGGGGAGACAGACCAGTGACTCCTAACACTTTCAATGTTTTTTTTAATTAATTAATTAATATTTTTTTACACTTCAGAAGCTAAAGACTTATAGTTAAAGTTCACTATAGTAATAGTTTATTTATTTATTTATTTGGTGCCTTAAGATGACCAATGTCAAACAAGGTAGCCTACGGGGAAATCTACAAACATTACAAACAATTAAAGTTAAAACAATTTAAAATTAAAGATAGTAAAATATAATAGTAAAGCAAGAACACTGCTAAAAATGAGAGCAAGTAATAAAATAAAAAGCACCAGCAGAGCAGAGTCTCATGCTGTGTCAAAGGCCTAGCAATAGAAATGGGTTTAAGACCTTTTTTTGTTTTGTTTTTATTTAAGTGGACAGTGAGGATTCCTGCTGAATAACACGTTCCACAGCTTTGATGCACATATTGAAACCGCTTGTTACCCTCTGAGCTTCCTCTTTGTTCATGGTACTTCCAGGAGTACCTGATCAGCCCACTTGAGGCACTGGGTTGACATATATTATCACTGGAAGAAGTGGCTGCAACGTCACGCTCAGAAAATGCCTTTTTTTTGCCGGTTTATAGCTTGAAATTGAACTTGCGATGATGGAAAAATATTATGAAAAAAAATTGGGATTTACAAGAAGATGTTAAGAAAACTTCATTAGGGCAATAATTGTATTTCTGACAAATAAAATGAATGAGTAATAACTGTCTATTTCTCAATGGAAGTCTATGGAATTTTATCTTCTTGGAACCAGCAGGTACTTCCTGTTTGGAACATGACGTGCTGTGATTATAAAGTCTATGGTTGGGGAGAGAAGCTCAAACAGAAAGAAAAACAAATGGCCAGGATTGGTCGATGCCGTCTCTATTACACACCCCAACCAAAACCAGAGCAGCAGCATAGTGGACCAACTGGCGACTTGAGAGGGATGAGACTCTGAAATAAAGAGAATGACAGTAATCCAGCCGAGATGTCATGAAAATATAGATTACTTTCACAAAATTATGTTTTGGTAAAATGGATGACTCAAATGAAAGAAGCTGGATTTTGCTTCTAAGCTAATTTGGCATTCAAGTTTAAAATGACCTATGAAAGAAGGATGTCCAGCGTGTGTCCGTTTATGTATGGATCCAGAAGCTATTGGTCAGATATCTTCTGAACAAAAGCTTTTAGATTGCCTTTAGTCTGGGACAGTTTCAATGGTTTATTTTTGCTGATCAATGTCCCTTGTGATATCTTATGGGGTCCACATGACCCCACCCTCACATTGATGTGTGATCCCTTCCATGACAAAGTTGGACAAGATTTTATGTTTGCCACAGACACCAGTGAAGATAAAAAAATCCTTGGAAAAAAAAAAGTTTTGTCTTGCGGGGTCCAGATGGCCCCACTGTTAATGTGAACAAGCCTAGAGTAGCACAAGGGTTATGAAGAATTTTTCAGATGGAGCTGGTGTCATTTTTCTCTATTCTCTGGTTCTTTTCAAATTTGATGTATTGACATTGCTTAAATATGATTATGGGGCTGTTCTTAAGGCCACAGCTTTTCTCATCTGTTTGTCCACTCTGTTCCATGATGCTGTAATGAACATGTGCAGCTCAGGACCCCCCACCCCCACCTCAGTCCCAAAATGCTTTTATTACCTCTGCATGTGTTGTGCAGTGTAATTTTGCTTTCTGACTCCAAGTATATGTATATTCACCCCTAAAATCCTTTGTTCACAAACTTTAAATGAAAATAGACTGTCAGGGTGGACTCCAGTGTACTCTCCTAAACTCTTTATTCTACTTCATTGTATTGAAATTAATGACAGAGTAAGTTGCTGAATATTTGTTACACATTACAAGACTCCCAGAGAAAATTGAGCGCTTTTCTTATTTGTTTTCTGTTTTCTCTTAAAAGAGACTCATCCCTCAGGAGTGTGTTTTAATAAAACGGAACAAAGAAGCACATCAATGAAAAATATTGAACGTGCGCATTAAGAAAAAAGCTTGGAAGTAGCGTGTTACTTCAGGGACCAGGATCCTTAATTCTATTGAACACTTTTGTGTGCTGCTGCTTTCACTTATTGAAATCACTCATCAATTCTTTTTCTGCTGCCAGAATTAATGCACTGAAACACGTGGGCAAAGGTTTTGGATGCACTGCACATGCTGCCAGTGTATTAAGGTCACTCTGCTGGGACGAGGGAAATGCTGTTCAGACAGATGGAAGTGACAGAGCAGTGTTCATGAGAAGCTGCTGTGATCCAGCGGAGTCAATCACAATGTAATTGAGCCCATGATCCAGAGGATGGGGCTGAAGCATTAACCACACACTACAAATGTGCAATTCTTGTTTATGGCACAGTAAAACTGCAGCCTTGTACTCGCATGGCAAGGATAATTTCACTTTAAATCAGATTTCCTTGTGGCTCAGGTCTGCTTGACAGCCGGCTGAGGTGTGCGCACTGTTTGACTGAGGACCAAACAAACAGAAAATGGGCAGGAAATTGGACTGTCCTTCTGAACATTGATCATACAGCATTGTTGCCTTGAAAAGGAAGATATTCCTGATGCATTGGATTGCACTCTCCAGCAGAAACTCACCCATTAACATTTTTTTTGCACTGAGCATGACAGAAAACAAAAAAGTCTGACAGTAAATGGAAGCATGTGATTTTCCAGGATGTGATCTCTGGAGCTCAGAGTCGGTTTTCATGCTGCAGCCAGGTAACACGGCCATTTCCCTCTGTGGCCCTTTTGTCTTCTTTACATTTGTTTCGTAAAGAAATGTAATCCCATGGGGTAAGTGTGATTTTCTCTGACAGGTCTATGGTTGTATCCATGTTGTTACACAAAGGCCTTCAGTCACTGGCTTTAGGAGAGAACACTGCCGCCCTTCAGGGACTCGCCAACCACCATATTAATTAGCCTTTCCAGCTTACGGCCAACCTGCTAACCCATTTATTGAATAAATAAATGGTTCTTATGTCATCATTCCCTTTTATTAGAATGGGAACTTATCTCAGAGTTACTCCTTAGTGTCAAAAACAAATCTGGAGCAGGACAGAAATCGGCCTGAAGATCGTTCTTTGGGCTACAAATCTTGTAGGATTTGTTCCAGAAATCAAGATAACTTCCACTTCTGATTCCTGGAGGATTTCAGGAATTGTCTACAGACTTTCTCACAGTGGACTGTTATCAAATAATTGGAGCAGTACACCCCATTTAGATAAATACAAGTTCTGTCAGTAGATCTTCCTCTTTGATGTGACCTTGCTTGGGTTTTGCCCCTCAAGAGCAAATTGTGAATGTGGTTGCATTTATATCATATATTTAAAGTTATTTTAGCAAAAATTTGAGCCACTTTACAAGTGCTGATCGTGAGAGATTGTTCCAGAAACTCAGATTGGGCATTGTCCTAGTTTTAAACCGTGTTTTCTTCTCTTTAACTGCAAACCCTTTTTCCTCGGCTTCATGGTCAGTTCTGATGGTTAAGTGCGAACCATTAAGAACTTTCCATTAAGTGAGCAAATGGCACTTTTTTTATCTAATCCAAAATCAAGGTAATGAGAATGTAATGGGAGCTTTGTGCCACCATGTAATGCTTTCCATTAGTTTTTTTGTGGATTTAAACATACACTGAGCATCATCTGACTCAGATAAAAGCTCATCTAATTTACTCGTGTTTCCAAGTTCCTGCTGCTAGACACAGAAAGAAAGGGATCAAACTCCCTCATACCAGCTTTTGTTGTAAACTTTGCTTCATTAAAGATGGAAAAATGGCAGTTGGCTTTGTAAACAGCTGAGCTGGAGAAAAAGATGCAGAAACGCACTAATTAGCTGCAACAATGCTGGCAGTGGCAGAGTGAAACCATGTCGTTGGTGTGCTCTCCGCTATGATGCTTGTCTGCAATCGTTTAGGGTTTATTTTCTGCATTTATAGAATTAGTCCTTTGTAGTGCCTCACTGAGTTTTGACGCCAGAGCGCTTGATCCTCTGCTCCGGCTGAGCAGTGCTGGAGGTGAAGGCTTCATTCTGTAGTACACACTTCAAAGAGAAACTACATTTCATAGGAAATTTGTGACGATATGAGTAAACATCAGTGCTGGAGCAGCAGCAGACTCAAAGACACTGATGAAGACCTCACCTCTGTCACAACGGCAAACTGTCACAAAGGCAAAAGAAGCAACAAATCCCTGCAGGCCTCCAGCAGTGTTCTGATGAAGGAATCTGAACTTGCTATGCAGCAGCTGATCAGTTCTTTGTTTTGGTGATTGTGCATCTCTTTTGATTTGTTTTATTTTATTTTGTACTTTACTTATTAAATTAAGATAGATAAAAAATATGAAAGAAAAAAATCTGTCCAGCATTATGACAATGCATGAAGAGCGACAGATGCTTTTACACTAAAGTCATAAAGATTTTTGCCCAGAAGGAGAGACGCATAGAGGTCAACTGCCCTATCTATCCCTGCACCTCAGCCACTGCTGTTCTGGTCTGTCTGTGGCATTCACCATGGAGACCGAGGCCCTGTTCAGGCTCTGGGTAAATGCATTGAGGACATTAATGACTGGATTTTACAACCTGCGACTCCAGATCCACATGTGTCTCTTTTATCTCTCCATTGAGCCTCCTTGGACAAACACAAAATAATTCATGGAGATGCTGATCCAGACGTGTCGACCGTCAGAGTCAGCAGCTCCTGATAATGTCTGTCTAACCAAAACTACCTAAAGAAAACAAATAAACAAAGCCTGAAAACTAAGACTACCAAGATCCAAACTAACATAACAAAACCCAGCAGTGTGAGACTGATGAGGACAAAGATGGGGAAAAGAACAAGAAAAAAAAAATAAATAAATAGAAAATAGCAATTTTTAAAGGTAAGGATTACTTAATTAGTATTTATTTAATTTAGACTAGTTACATTTATAAACTGATGGCTGAGGTGCACATAGATGATAAACTACGTAGGTTTTTTATTGTATTTTAATGATCACACCTTTACTATTTCTTTTGATTGTTTCTTTTTAACTTTTCATGTAAAGCACTTTGAATCATCTCTGTACATGAAATGTGTGATACAAATAAACTTGCCTTTCCTTGGTATTTTTTGGGGGGAGTCTTACTGAACCTCTATACATTTTACATTCTTTATTGGTTCTGAAGATTTGTAAAAGCCTCTTTGAGAAGATGTGAAATGTCTTAAGATAAACCACACACAGTAAACTGCTTTCTACCAGTGACTTCTCTGGATCTACCTGGATGAACGAGACCATACAGTGTAGCACTGTTATTAAACTTTTAGAGTAAATATCCAAACAGAAATTCATTAAACATATTTTTCAGGGAAATGGGAAAAACTTTCAACCTTTCTATTTTTTTCATAGTTATTAGACATCTGAGGCTTGTCAAAATATCTGTCAAGCTGTGAGGAAAGAAGGAGCCTGGATGCACACGCTCCTTTAGCACATGCAGGCATCTGTTGCTTTTCTGCCCGATTTATTTTTACAATCAGGAACTTTTAGCCTTGAAAGGATGAAACCTGCTTAAAGACAGGCTGTGTTTCATATTTGTGAGTACGCGTCAATGACAAAGACGGAAAAGGTTATCATTTTTGAAATGTTTGAGAGGATAATTTTAGCTGATCTGAACTTCATGAAGACGAGACACAGCACCGACAATCATTTAATAAGAAGCCATTAGAGAGTGTGGACGGGCCTGAGCAGCAGAACAGGCTCTCTGCTGCTTTTCATGTTGATGTTTAACAGATATGACAACAGCAGCTTTTGAACTGGCTGGTTATGAAGCAATTTGTCAAAACTCCTGACAACTCAGACAAGAAATGGTGCTACAGAGGAATGTTTGTGTCAATCCAGCCTTTGTAATGTAGACAGGCAGCAATAAGTCCAGACACGGAGCCAAAAGGTGAAATCCTGACCCGGAGGTCTGTTAGCTCTGAGCATAGAAACTGCTACTCTAATATACAACTTCTTTATTCACATGAGGACAAAATTGATCGCCCCTGTCCCCCCCCAAAAATAAAAATAAAAGTGACATTCAAATACCCTGACACCAGATGAAAAACATGTTTTTTTATTTTCTTTCTAATAGCATTTGGGTTGAAATCAATATGACAATATTTTTAGACTTTTCTTTTCATTATTTGGCTTTAAGAGAAATATAGTTTAAAAAGCAGCTTTTTTTTTTTTTTTTTTTTTTTGCTTAGAAGATACAAGGAAGTAGCTTATACATTTAAAAAGTATCAACGCCAACAGATTTAATTTCATAAATAATTTGTTTTGTAGTGTTTCAAAGGTAATGTTTGATCATATATATGGCTATAGTTACTCTGAAAGGCTTAAGAGAATCATGGTATGGCCCCTTTAAGCCTTTATATGTCAATGCCATTAATTAAATGGGGTTTTGAGGTAGCTAATTCATTTTTTTTCAATACATTTAAAGACCCACCCCAATAAAAACTAGTGGTATTGGTGTTTTTAACATGTTCTTTATGCAGCATTTTTCTGATGATGGAGGTCAAACACAACCTCAGGTGTTAAAGGGTTAAATGATGTAAGTTTCTGCCATCAAAGCCCGGTCTCCTGCGTTTGTGTCCTACACCACCTATTCTTGACAGAATGTAACTTTTTTAAACAGACCTGGCCAAGAAAAGTCTTAATTCTAAAATTGCTTTAACAAAGCTGGACTTTTAGTGTCTCTCTTCAATGTTTCCCACCATTCCCGTTGCTTTTCAGCTACAGTTTGAAAGTGCTCAAACGTCAATTCTTTAGCTGAAGCCCTTTTCATAAGAGCAACAGGAGGCAAATCCACACCCAAAAGCACAAACTCAGAGGGTTCATGTAACTTATCCTCTGACGAGCACAAACAATGCTATCTAATCATTCTGTTTACATCTATTTTAGTTCCTGCTTTTAGAAGTTTGTCTAATTACCGTTGTCATAGAGTGGTCTGCAGCCTGCAGGCCACACGGACCGGTCCACGGGTCGACCTGTACGCTTTCTTTTCTATTTCTAATCTGACTCCGGAGGAAGTTTTACTAGTCCAGCCGGATTTAATGACACACAGGCTTCAAACAATTTATTGTGGGATCCTTTATTTTCCCCGTTTGGCAGTTTTTAGGAAAAAAAACTAAATTGAAAATCAAACTTTTGAAGTGAACAGGAAGAAGACATCAGTGGCACCTAAATGGACAAATTAAAACAAAAACGTAATTTCACTGTTTCATTTCTTTACAATCATTTTTCCATTGTAAATAAAGTTTTGTACTGACTTAAGAAACATTTCAACATTTTACACAATACAATGACTTCAAATAAAGAAATCCTACCAAATGGACACATGTCCCTGAAGCCTCCAGAAGCAACATTCTCAAATGTCACCGTTCAGGAAACCTATCGAAGCAAAACACAACTTAAGACTTTCTTGGTGACTATAAAGCAAACTTTTTCAAAACATGTAAACCATTATCTGGCTCAGATAACTCCAGATAGAGAAAACAAGAAATTCTCGCCGGTGCAATGTGCACTCCACCCTCCTTTCTCCTGTCTTCCGGGATTTTCTCATGATTCTCTTCCCATTAAATGGAAAATTATGACATGCAATCAATTTGTGCACTATATATATATATATATATATATATATATATATATATATATATATATATATATATATATATATATTTTAAATGAAGCATTAGATTTAGGCCTTTACATATTTGAGGTTGCTTTGCCAGATCTTGCAGTTGCTATAGCAACCCCTTGTTACCCCCTAGCACCGCCCCTGCTTTGACTTGAAAGAAAAAAGAAAGCTGCATTCAACAGAAAAAAACAGGAGTTTTACTCTGAAAATATAATTATTGTGACAGCTGTTCCCACACAGTATTAATGCATAATCTTTATGTTCAGTAACAGGTTGTCTAATGTCACTAGGATGCTGTTAATAAAATTGTTCAGGCGGTGGATTTTTGTTTGGAAAATTCCAATTTTTTTGGTGACTCTTCTTTTAATTTATCTGTCTTACCTTAAAAGTTGGGTGAGCCTTTTAACTTCGTCTTTGAAAGTTATGGTTTAAAGAAAATGTTATATCACATTTCAATGAATTCTACATGAAATCTAGAACAACAAAGGTCAAAGCAGCTGCAGATATTTTCTAGAAGATGAAGATAAGCTTTACCCTCAAAAGTGAAAGGATACAAATAAACAAACAAAAATGTATATCAGACGCCCCATTCAGCTTTGTAAAGAGTGATCATGAAAATGTTATCTAATGCTAAACTGGTGCGTGGCCTGAAAAAGTTGAAGACCACTGGTGTAGGATGTGCAGTAAGTATCCTCTGTTGTTTATTTATGACTGCTATTATGAATTGAGAGGAATAGATGATAGTTCCTGCAGGCCGTCCACTCCCAGCAGAGTCAAATGTTCTGCTGAACCTTCTTGAATCACCTGGGACACAACACTGAAATGAGTTCTCTGTAAACGTACACAATCAGTTTCTGTAGGAAATGTTGTTGCTGTTTCTTCCTGGACTAAACAAACTCAATTCTTTTTAATTAGAATGAATGTTGGAATTACTTGAGGCAGTCAGACAAATGAGAGATCTGGACTCCTCAACAGAGCTGCATTCTTGGCAGCAGAGCTTCCAATCAGGGTTGGACACCTCTCCCCCGACTTTAGATACAAAATACAATGTGTGCTCATTTGCTTAGTAAAGATTTGTTTTAGCCATGCTGATTTCTAAATTCAATTTCTTTCCCAGCTACAGAAAAGGTCGTCTGCAGTCCTGAGAGCGCCATACTCCCTGTTTGATCACTGTTTCCTTTCAAGCTGCAGAGAGAGAATTATTGATTCGGATTCAAATGGAGCCGCAGCAAAGGCGAGAGGTCCATTTGTCGAAGGCTGCTGGCAGCGCCTCTGCAGATAATGACAAAGCATAATGAAGCATGTTAACTCTGTGTTCTCTCATCGTCAGAGTCATCAATGGCAGCAGTTTGATTGGCACCTATTGCTGTTTATTGACACTGACTTCCGCTCGCGCCATCTGTTTCATTGTGGCGCTTCATGAGTGATGGGGAGGAAGTGGTGCTGATGATGGAGCTGTGACAGTTTCATGGCACGTTTTGGAGGCTGTATCCTTTTTTGTTCTCTTCAGGGAAAGAAATGATGCATGATGGGAGCAGAAAAGTACAAATGCTTGTCTGAGTGTTCAATTCCTCCAAAGCTTCCCATCTGAAGACCAGTCTCCGTGAGCTCCGGTCATGATGAACCCAGACTCACAGATAAGCTTTGTGTCCGTCCAGGTAAACGACGTCAGGTGGACTCTGACAGAGCGGCCCCACGAGGACAACACCCTTCAGATCTTTAATTGGGGCAAGAGAGTATAGAACATGTAATCAATCTTCTCCCCACTGGGGGTTCTGTCGTGGGAATTTACAATAATGTATATTCCCAGACGTCTGTGCTGTTTTCAGATCAATATCTTTTCAGTGGACCCTGCTGATCAAAATATTTTCAAAATGAATGAAAATATTGTTGTTTATTGGTAGTAACCCCAAATAAAACAGAAGAACATTGATAACCTCAGATGCAAGTGCCAGTCAGATGAAGTTGAAATAAAATGCTTCAGTCCTCACTGCGTACGAGGATTCACAAAAAGTTGCGTTGTACGCCTAATTAACGAACGCACTGGTTTGAAGCTCCAATTTATGCCACGAGACACTTGGGATAACCTTAATTTATGGAGCACGGAGAGCTGGTGCTCTGACACAAGCAGCAGGGGGTCTTTGAAAGCGGGCAGCATTTTACCGTGTGAGAGCTTTGAACATCTCTCCCTGAAGCGGGACAGAAATCAAAAGCACAACCTGACAACGGAGCTCCGTTTTCAGAATTGTCTCAGACTCTTCATTATTCATGACACATCCCTGTTGGTTGTAGGTGCATGTCTCACATGGCAACAGGCTCCCTGCTTATGGTTGCTCCAGCTGGGGAACACATGCCTGCGTTTAGATGCCTGCAAACACATGTCGCTGGAACCGTTCTCCTCGGCTTTTGCACGAGAAATTGCAGTGAAACTAAAATTAGCTGCTGAGGCAGAATGAGCTGTTGGAGCTGCATCCTGCTTGACCCTCCTCTACCTCCTGCAGAGCCACAAAGATGTTGTTGTTCTCGTTAGATGCTCACAGCAACTAATTAGAGAGGGACTAAGACTGCAGAGAACCAATGCATTGTCATATGCTGATAATTGGGGAAACGTGCATGTTTTAGTGGAAGCTATATGTGCTTTAAGAATGTAAGAACATAACAGCGAAGTACAGCAGATGAAGCATGCAGACATTCTCCTGCAGAAGTCGGTGCTAATGAGAGCTAGTGAGAAGAGCAGCATTTGGTTTTCACATGTAAACACTTGTCTGACTCAAGAATCACTGCCTGCATCTTCTGTAATTGTATTGAAACAAAATGCCAGCACGCACGCTCTCTGCTGAGTGCAGAAGAGTTCATTCTCTCCGAACACGCAGTTCAGTTTCTGACACTCACAAGTGTCCCGAACAGATAAACCTGTGTAACGTGATCACATGACCCGTCCTGACAGAGGACAAGGCGACTCTCCTGCTTTCAAATGGAGAGAAACACAAGGAATAGCTGTTTAAATGAAACAGAAAGCAAACCCGATGGTCTGTGAAATTTCAAGCATACCCTTATGGGGGTGCAGCTGCTATCCGATCTTATCTCTATGAGCCTGAGGAGGTAAATGAGCTTCATTGAGTGCGTTTTATATCTGCTGGAGAATGTGCTGCTTTTTCACCTAAATAAAAGCCTTAAGATAAAAGAATCTGAAAAGATGATCTAAACCAATAATTATGTCCCTTACTGTTGACTCAGTTAAGTTCTGCTTGTATTCTGATGCAGGAACATGGACAAGCTAATGATTTCCTGTTTTTCTTCCAGAAACCCAACAAACCAGAGATCTGGGAGAGATGAAAACTCTTCTTTGGACGAGAAGAGGTATAAGGACTATGTGAACGTCTCTGCATGACGCAGCACTTAAGAGAAAGTGACATAAAGAAAACGCTGGGAAAACCAGTGAAATACGTTTTCACATTCAAACACAAAACTAAAACATAATAATTTGTGTCTGGATTTAAAATGTGTTCAAATCAGAAAAGAAACAGAAATGCTGTAATTTGTCTCAGGAGAGAGTCAGACAATTTACATCATTCCTTCGTTCATAACAGGCTTCAGTCAACTTTGGGGGAAAGAAACATTTTTGGTCTTTTTTGGTATTTTTATTTCTTTATTATATGTTGTCTGAAATAAAAGCAAATTATTTTCACAAATATTTTTTTTCACAAGTGGCCTTCACTGAGATGTTGTTGACTTGAAGTGACTTTTAGATCATTTGATTTTGTTGTTACCTCATCAGGTCTCACCAACAACATAAAGTAAAAGATCCAAACACACCCGAGCTCGATGAAGAAAGAGTTTAAAGTTTTCATGACACATTCTGACATGCTGCTCTCTGACATCATCACTTTACCCACCTCAGAGCAGTTGATTACATCAAATTGATTTAATTTACTGTTTTTAATTACCACATGAGCTGTCTTTAATGTATTTTTATGTACTTTTACTGTTTCTAGTAGTAAGCTTTACCATGGGTTGTTTTAAGGTATGAGTATTGCAGTGACTAGGAAGCACTTTTAATTTCATCATACATGTGACAATGATAAATAAAGATCTGTCTATCTGTTTGTCTGTCTGTCTATCCAGTCTGATGGTCCACTGAATCAATGAGTCAGTGTGGATGGACTGATAATTAGATTAGAATTAGATTAGATCAGAAATGGTTTATTTCAAGCAATCAAGAGATTGCTTGAAAGGGAGTGGGAGGAAGTGAACTTATATAATTCCACCCCGGCTCAACCATACCATTTCCTTTACATGTATTATCAATATCATATAAAAAAATAAACAAATAACACTTTTTATAAGTAGGCTCCCTTTATGGCTCTTATATAAGATGGTCTAACTTTTTTTAAACAGACACAAATAGAAACAGAGTCAATAATAACTTACAATAGTGATAAAAGTTACTGTACAATAAGGAGCATTTTCATCTGAGTTGTTGAACATCAACCTAAAAAGCAGATGGAGAAGAGAATAGAGATAAAGATGATCTTAGAGAGAGCAAGGTAAATGAAGCTGGAGGCAATTGTAGGGATGGGGAGGAGCCAGTTAGTGAAGAATTTTTAAAGTGAGGAGAAAGACTTTAAATCTAATTCTGAGATAGACTGAAGCCATGGTAGCTGCTTTAGAACACAAGTGACCGGTGAAGGTTTGGGAAGTGATCCGGGAAGCAGAGTTTTGAACCAACTAAAACTTAGGAATGAACTTACTGTATGTGGGATACCAAAAACAAGGTTGTTACAGAAGGGAGTGTAAAGTTGGGATTAGTGGCCAGGTAAAGGTGGGTGTCATTGGCATAGAAGTTGACTGAAGCTTTATGCTTCATAAAAATATTGCCAAGTGAAAGTGAATATGAGAAGATGTCAGGGAAACAGGACAGAACCCTGCAGAACACCACATGTTACTATTGTTAATGTATTGTCAAACAGGGCAAGTATAGACAAAAGACAAGAATCTGCTGCCATCAGAAGGTCCTTGTCAACTTTTATCCAGGCAGTCTCAGTGTTGTGGAGTGAAGAAAACACAGATTAAACTGTATGTAGAGAGAGTTACTGGTCAAATGTTCATTGACCGGATCAGCTGAAACTTTCTCTACAACTCAAGACAGAAACAGAAGATTAAAATTGCACAGAAGTTATTTGGGCCAAGATGACCAGAGCCAGGTTTAACCGCTGAATTAGTGGACGTCAAAACCATCAAAGACATGAGCAAATACTGTTTTTAAAGTGTGGATATAGATTTGGAGAACAGCCTTAACTAAATGATTTGACAGAAGGTCCAAAAGGTTTGATTTGTTAGTGAAACAGCAGGAACTGTCAGGAGATCAAAGTTTGATAACGAGAAGGAAGTAGGAGCATCATGATAAGGAGACTGCACGGCGTCATAAACTAAGAAGGAATGTTTTCATTCAGGATGGTTTCACAGCAAGAAAAGTATTTTTATTTTTTTTAAACATCTGGAATTTTTTTAACATGTTTGGCCTCTTTTCCAGAAGGATTTATCAATTCTGTTTTTTCCACTTTGGTGATAAAGACAGACATAACATTTGTGGCAGAGTTCAGCAGAGTGCATGTGTGGTAGGAATGTGTACAGGGGCTGGAATAAGCTGCCAGCTACTGAAATTATGTCTCTGTTGTTGACATTATGAGATCCAAACAGGTTTGAAAGATTAGCTGATTTCACATTGGAAATGGCTTCCTTATGGGACATAGCGTGTTTCAAATAAAAGTCTTTGTGAGCAGCGAGGCCAGTTCTCCTGTAGAGACGCTCCAGGCAACAGCCTCTAGCATTCAGGTGATCTCAGCAACACAATCCCATCACTGAAAGTGCAGCTCTGCTGGGAGAGGACAGAAGGGAGAGGAGGACTGCTGTCGCGATGATCAACTTGAACTGTGACATTTGTGTTTTTCACCATTGGCAAAAACTTTCAAATTCTTTGAATAAACATCTTAAACTAGTCATTACAAGTGAAATTTAATTTTGTATTAGTAAACATATGTAATTATGTATGAAATTAGCTGTAATATATGTATTTATAGTACATATGTATATGTCTATGAACTTGTACATATGAATATCTACTTGGCTAAAACATTGTTTTTTTATTCGTGGCATATGTCAACTTGATGTTTTGTTTCTGTGTAAGTTGTATTTTTTGGATGGGCTTTGATAAGCATGATACTTAAGCCCATTCCTTTTTGGTTGATATAGACTATCATTTAAAGGTTGTCAAATGTTAAATTTGTACAACTAACCAAAAGGAAAATAACAGCTTGTAGTGCAAGGGTTGTTTCAAATAGTTTTTTTTAAGAGCCAACCCCCCAAGTGGAAGGTTGCAGAGCTCTCCGTCACGAGGGGGTTCAGCGTCACCACAGAGAGCTCTGACGTGACTTATATTTAAATGTCAGCAGTGACTTTTTGTTGTAGCTTGACTTTTTTAAAGTATAAAACTGCTGTTCTTATGTATATTCGAGCACTGGAAGCTCAGCACTAACTTTAGCTGACCGATGACGTCCTCAAGTGAATGTGACGACTAAATTCTGAGACACTACTTTTCTACAACTCTTTGTTTGGAGGACTAAATGTAAAGGTAGTTGAGAAGGGAAGAACTTGGGTTGGTTTGATTTCAAACCTAAGAATCAAGCAGTTATCTGCCTTACTTGCGACCTTGTTTTTGTTACTGCCCCCACCCAGCAGACACACTGACCATGAACAAACTGAATCTTTTTATTTTTTTTTAATCTTACAAATTGCCAGTAAAAAATGTTTCTTGAATCAGCTAAAGATGCTAGCTGGAGCGTTATTCTCAAAGTACTATGAAATCGTCTATTTGAAGGTAAATTTTGAATGCATTTGAGATTTATTTACCATGTATGTAATCCAAACAAATAAAAGTTGTGGTTTCATTTGAAAATGTGGTAAAGGGTGGGTTCCTTTTGGGGTTTTTTAAGCACTTTTAGGTGTTTTTAATAGGAAAAGGATTTTGTTGCTAAACTTTGTCAGTCGTTCATGCCATTGAACATCATTAATCTCCCTCCTTTCTGGTCTTGGGTGACAAGCATTTACAAGCTCAGTTATAT